>NC_134360.1:219981788-220274288 GCF_048569485.1 Anomaloglossus baeobatrachus | reverse complement strand
CCCCCTCCCCCACGCCCCCCTCCCCACAACCGGGACAGGAAGGCACGGATCAGGGGAGTACCCACATTCTCCCGGGGTTCCCAGGACCTATCCTCAGGACCATACCCTGCCCAGTCCACCAGGAAGAACTGTCGGCCCCGTACGGTTTTCATGGCCACGATATCCCTTACCGCATAGATGTCATCATCAGCAATAGGAGGAGGAGCAGAACTGGCAGCAGCGGAGAAGGGACCAAGGACAACCGGCTTGAGCAGGGAGACGTGGAAGGAGTTGGGTATCCTCATCGTGGCCGGGAGCTGCAGCTTGTAGGAGACCTCATTTATTTTGCTGAGGACTTTAAACGGCCCGATGTAGCGAGGACCCAGCTTGTATGATGGTAGCTTCAATCGGACGTACTTGGAAGCAAGCCAGACCAGATCTCCTGGAGAGAAACACGGAGGATCCAGACGCCTTTTGTCTGCGTGTCTCTTCATCCGCAGGGAAGCACGTCCAAGGGACGTCTTGACAGAGTCCCAAATTGTTGTAAAGTCACAGACTACAGCATCAGCAGCAGGGACATCCGAGGAAGAGGATACAGGTAATGGGACGGAAGGCTGAAGTCCGTAAATGACATGGAAGGGAGAGCTGGAGGAGGACTCACTGACGTGGTGGTTATGGGAGAATTCAGCCCAAGGAAGAAGCGTGGACCAGTCGTCGTGATGGGCGTTAATGTAGTGACGTAAGAAGGAGGTCAAGATCTGATTGACTCGTTCCACTTGGCCATTCGACTGAGGATGGTAGGCTGAAGAAAAGTCCAGAGTCACTCCCAGATGTTTGCAGAGGGCCCTCCAGAAGCGGGAGGTAAACTGAGTTCCTCTGTCGGACACAATGTGAGATGGAAAGCCATGCAAACGGAAGATGTGCTGTAGCAACCTGAGACGCCATGGACGTGGCAGATGCTTGCAGCGTGTGCAGGCGGGTATCCACAGAGGACATGAAGGCCAGCATGCGGGTCTGGGTCTCGCGCTGTCGTACGAGTTCTTGCTGCAGGGTGCCCAGCTGGGCCGCTAGTGCTTCGGCGGGATCCATGGCCTGTTCTTACTGTTAGGGCCAGGTGGACGAGCAGACCCAGGAGGTGGATCCACTGGGCTGAACACCTCACCGAGGGCAAGGTGCCCAGTAGCCGGAGCACTAGCAGGACAGTCCGTTCAGTGGAGTGGAGTGAAGAAGTCCCTGGGACCACGGGGTCTCTGATGGTAGTCCGGGTGACGGAGCTCAGGTTCAGAGGCTGAGATGACGTCAGGCAGAGTCCGGAACCAATGGAGCGAGAAGGCAGGTTACCACAGGGATCGGAGATGGTAGGAACTGACGGGATGGCAGACCGTCACCGTTCGGGGTTCGGGGATCGTCAGGACCGGTTGGCGAGGCAGGAACGGCTCTACGAGAGAGATAGGTGAGTATATCACAAGACACAAGGAGACCTGACTCCTAGCTTAGAAAACACAAAGAACAGGCCCCGCCCACTTGGAAAGGATCCCCCTATATACCCAGTACCTGATCCTTCAATATCCTGTTGGAGGACACTGGCCCTTTAAGAAAGGGTCAATGACCGCGCGCGCGCCCTAATGCGCATGCGCGAGGCCCGGGTGCCAGAAGCCAGGGCAGGGAGCGGTGAACAGGAGGCAGGAGAGCCGGAGAGCGTGGCAGGGGAGCCGGGGAGCGAGGCAGGGGACCCGGGGAGCGTGACATATGCACAGTGCCTTGCAAAAATATTCGTCCTCCTTGAATTTATCAACCTTTTCCCACATTTCAGGCTTCAAGCATAAAGATAAAAATTTTAATGTTATGGTGAAGAATCAACAAGTGGGACACAATTGTGAAGTTGAACGAAATGTATTGCTTATTTTAAACTTTTGTAAAAAAGAATAAACTGAAAAGTGTGTGTAATCAAGTCTCCGCATAAATGCACCTGCTCTGTGATAGTCTCAGTGGTCTGATTAAAGCACAGAGAGCATCATGAAGACGAAGGAACACAACAGGCACGTCTGTGATACTATAAACCTAAAAATTGTAGCCCCAATTTTTCAATGAATAAAGGTGGAGGAGGAGGACAGTATAGAGGACGAATTGTGCAAAGGAGATCTGTAAAATGGTGGATGTGTCCGGGCGTGGGGGCGGGGCCTCGACGCGCGTTTCACCAAAGGCTTCGTCAGGACGCCTCCTGACGAAGCCTTTGGTGAAACGCGCGTCGAGGCCCCGCCCCCACGCCCGGACACATCCACCATTCCTGCTCTGACATGACGCAAGGTAACAGTGATTAACCATTTATGCCCTTTTTGCTCTCTGGGACTTCTTAGGGGGTTTTACAGATCTCCTTTGCACAATTCGTCCTCTATACTGTCCTCCTTGACTTTCTATGGGCTATTTTCCACCGTGTATTATTATGTTTACATTGCTGCATGTCAGCAGGTTACCATCTGGTGGTGTGTCCTGGTAATGCTGTGGGTTGTTTCCTGGCAGGCTGTTTCCATCTAGCCTGCCTCCACTGTGTGTCCTGTATCACCTTTTTTACTAATTAATAAATTTTGTATTCCACTTTGATTATTCGTGGTCCTTTTTCTTGTTGTATCCCCACCTTTATTCATTGAAAAATTGGGGCTACAATTTTTAGGTTTATATTCTTGTGGACCTTTTCCAGTCATAGGAAAGGTTGTTTAGGTTACGTCTGTGATACTGTTGTGGAAAATTTTAAAGCTGGATTTGGTTACAAAAATATTTCCAAAACTTTAAACATCCCAAGAAGCACTGTGCAAGCGATCATATTGAAATGTAAGGAGTATCATACCACTGCAAATCTACCAAGACCCGGCCGTCCATCCAAACTGTCATCTCACACAAGGAGAAGACTGATCAGAGATGCAGCCAAGAGGCCCATGATCACGCTGGATGAACTGCAGAGATCTACAGCTGAGGTGGGAGAGTCTGTCCATAGGACAACAGTCAGTCATACACTGCACAAATCTAGCCTTTATGGCAGAGTGGCAAGATGAAAGCCATTTCTCAATGATATCCATAAAAAGTGTTGTTTAAAGTTTGCCACAAGCCACCTGGGAGACACCAAACGTGTGGAAGAAGGTGCTCTGGTCAGATGAAACCAAAATCAAACTTTTTGGGCACAATTCTAAACGATATGTTTGGTGTAAAAGCAACACAGCTCATCACTCTGAACACACCATCCCCACTGTCAAACATGGTGGTGGCAGCATCATGGTTTGGGCCTGCTTTTCTTCAGCAGGGACAGGGAAGCTGGTTAAAATTGATGGGAAGATGGATGGAGCCAAATACAGGACCATTCTTGAAGAAAACCTGTTGGAGTCTGCAAAAGACCTGAGACTGGGACGTTTTCTTTCAACAAGACAATGATCCAAAACATAAAGCAAAATCTACAATGGAATGGTTCACAAATAAACGTATCCAGGTGTTAGAATGGCCAAGTCACAGTCCAGACCTGAATCAAATCGAGAATCTGTGGAAAGAGCTGAAAACTGCTGTTCGCAAACGCCTCCATCCAACCTCACTCAGCTCCAGCTGTTTACAAAGGAAGAATGGGCGAGAATTTCAGTCTCTCCATGTGCAAAACTGATAGACACATACCCCAAGCGACTTGTGCTGTAATCGCAACAAAAGGTGGCGCTACAAAGTATTAACTTAAAGGGGCCGAATAATATTGCACGCCCCTGTTTTCAGTTATTTATTTTTTTTAAAAAGTTTAAAATAACAATAAATTTCGTTCAACTTCACAATTGTGTCCCACTTGTTGTTGATTCTTCACCAGAACATTAAACATTTTTCTCTTCATGTTTGAGGCCTGAAATGTGGGAAAAGATTGAAAAATTCAAGGGGGCCGAATATTTTCGCAAGGCACTGTATATATATATATAATATATATATATATATATATATATATATATATATATATATTAAAAAAAATATCACATCAACAACCTATCTCTATGAATGTGCTATAAATGTCCATGATGGTGTTAAAGCACACTATGTAATACCTCATCTGTCCTGCGGTGGCGCCACAGGTGAACTGAATGCCTCCTGCCAGCTTTCCCTACTGATTGCAGTTGATTGCTGAGAGACCCAGCAGGAGGAAACTTTGAGTTCAGCTTATTGTTAAAGGGCCCTTGTATCACGCAGGGACGGTCCTTCTAGATGTGCGGATCCAGCGTGAATCTATTACGTTTTCACTGTGATTATTTTACATGAAATTTTACATTTTGAAAATCTAGTCTGAAAAGAAAGAACAAAAAACCCATGAAGCTACAGTCGCCCCCTCCCCGGCGGACGAGGATCCAGAGGCTCAATTAATATTCATGAAATACAAAGTATCTCCTCATCAGGAGCTGGAAACAAAGTATTTCTGGGATGTCATTTGTCCCCTGAGAATCAATAGGCATTTTCTCTTCCCGATAGAAGCTTCCAGAGAATTGATGGGCTGGTTCTCCATGAAAAATGGTTCATCCAACGTATCATCAGCCGCCATTGTGTGTTAATGTGACGGTGGAAGACAACTCGTGTTCAGTGCAATAAATCTCGGCTGGTTTTATTCACTGCGCAATGTGTAATACGGCATCAGTGAGTCCGGACGTTACAATCCGCGTCTCATTGTCATATTTTAAGCATCAAAATACTGATCTATAAGAAAAGGAAAAAAAAAGCTTTATTGGCAGGAGCAAGGGGGGATTTGGGGAAATTTGGGGCAGAGGCTATAAAAGTCTATGATATATCACGTTTTTATCATCTATCTATCTATTATCTATCTATCAATTATCTATCTTTCTATATATTATCTATCTATCTATTATCTATTATCTATCTATCTATCTATCTATTATCTATCTATTATCTATCTATTATCTATCTATCAATTCTCTATCTATCTATTATCTATCTTTCTATCTATCCATTATCTATCTATTATCTATTATCTATCTATCTATTATCTATCTATTATCTATCTTTCTATCTATCTATTATCTATCTATTATCTATCTTTCTATCTATTATTTATCTATCTATCTATTATCTATCTTTCTATCTATTATTTATCTATCTATCTATTATCTATCTTTCTATCTATTATCTATCTATCTATTATCTATCTATTATCTATCTTTCTATCTATTATCTATCTATCTATTATCTATCTATCTATTATCTATCTATCTATTATCTATCTATTATCTATCTTTCTATCTTTCTATCTATCTATCTATCTATCTATCTATCTATCTATCTACAATGGCATGCAAAAATTTGGACACCCCTGGTCAAAATGATGTTATTGTGAACAGTTAAGCAAGTTGAAGATGAAATGATCTCTAAAAGGCATAACATTACAGATGACACATTTCCTTTATATTTTAGGCAAAAAAAAAATATTCATCTTTTACATTTTAAATATTACAAAAAGGAAAATGGGCCAATGCAAAAGTTCAAGCACCCTTGGAGATTTGTGTACTCAGATAACTTTGACCAAGATTTCAGACCTAAAGGTGGTGTCACACATAGCGACGCTGCAGCGATCACGACCAGCGATCTGACCTTATCAGGATCGCTGCTGCGTCGTTACATGGTTGCTGGTGAGCTGTCGAACAGGCAGATCTCACCAGCGACCAGTGACCAGCCCCCAGCCAGCAGCGACACGTGGAAGCGTAACTAAGGTAAATATTGGGTAACCAAGGAAAGCACTTCTCTTGGTTACCCGATATTTACCTTAGTTACTAGCGTCCGCCGCTCTCGCGCTGCCAGTGCCGGCTCCCTGCTCCCTGCACTCCTAGCCAGAGTACACATCGAGTTAATTACCCGATGTGTAATCCAGCTAACTATGCAGGGAGTAGAGAGCCGGCACTGGCAGCGTGAGAGCGGCGGACGCTAGTAACTAAGGTAAATATCGGGTAACCAAGGAAAGGGCTTCCCTTGGTTACCCGATGTTTACCTTGGTTACAGCTTACCGCAGGCTGCCAGACGCCGGCTGCCTGCTTCCTGCTCGCTTCAGTTCGTCGCTCTCTCGCTGTCACACACAGCGATGTGTGCTTCACAGCGGGAGAGCAACATCCAAAAAATGAAGCAGGACATTCAGCAACGACCGGCGACCTCACAGCAGGGGACAGGTCATTGCTGGATGTCACATACAGCGACAGCGATGGGACGTCGCTGCTACGTCACAGAAAATGGTGACTTAGCAGCGACGTCATTGTCGTCGTCGCTGTGTTTGACACCACCTTTACTTCGCCTGTTTTTGTTATTGCTTGTTCACTATCATCAGGTGATGCAAATTTCACAGCTTTATAAAACACCGGCCTCCTCTAACCTTGTGCCAAAAACAGCAGCCGTGGTTTCATCTAAGCAGCTGCCTAGCACTCTGAAAATGAGAATGGTGGAGGCCCACAAAGCAGGAGAAGCCTAGAAGAAGATAGAAAAGAGTTCTTAAGTTGCTCTTTCCTCAGTTCAAAATGTAATTAAGAAATGGCAGTTAGCCGGGACAGTGGAGGTCAAGATCAGGTCTGGAAGATCAAGCAACATTTCTGTGAGAGCTTCTCGTAGAATTCCTAGAGAGGCAAATCAGAACCCCTGTGTGACTGCAAAAGACCTTCAAGAAAATTTTGCAGACTCTGGAGTTGTGGTACATTTTTCTACTGTTCAGAGACATCTGCACAAATATTACCTTCATGGAAGAGTCATCAAAAGAAAACCTCTCCTATGTACTCACCATAAAATTCAGCATCAGATGTAGCAAAAGAACATCTAAACAAGCCTGAGGCATTCTGGAAACAAGTCCTGTGGACCAATGAGGTTGAAATAGAACTTTTTGTTCACAATGATCAAAGGTATGTGTGGAGAAAAAAGGGTTCAGAATTTCAGGAAATGGACATCACGTCAACCATTAAGCATGGGGGGATCAATCATGCTTTGGGGTTGTTTTGCAACCAATGGCACAGGGAACATTTCACGGGTAGAGGGAAGAAAGAATTTGATGAAATTTCAGCAAATCCTTGATGCAAACATAACACCATCTGTAAACAAGCTGAAGTCGAAAAGAGGAGGAGTAAGGAGAAAAGAGGATGGCTCCTACAAGTGGATAATGATCCTAAACACATGTCAGAATCCACAATAGACGACCTCAAAAAGTGCAAGCTGAAGGTTTTACAAGGCCTCACAGTCCCCTGATGTGAACATCATTGAAAATCTAGACCTCAAAAGAGCAAAGCATGCAAAACAAGCAAGGAATCTCACAGAACTGGAAGGCATCTCCAAGGAAAAGCAGTGCATGCAAGATGAGCCATGAATCTCACAGATCTGGAAGACGTCTCCAAGGAAGAGCAGTGCATGCAAGACGATCTAGGAATCTCACAGATCTGGAAGACGTCTCCAAGGAAGAGCAGTGCATGCAAGACGAGCCAGGAATCTCACAGAACTGGTAGACATCTCTGAGGAAAAGCAGAGAATGCAAGACGAGCCAGAAATCTCACAGAACTAGACAGCGTCTCTGAGGAAAAGCAGAGAATGCAAGACGAGCCAGAAATCTCACAGAACTAGACGTCTCCAAGGTAGAGCAGTGCGTGCAAGATGAGCCAGGAATCTCACAGAACTAGACAACGTCTCCAAGGAAGAGCAATGCATGCAAGACGAGCCAGGAATCTCACAGAACTAGACAACATCTTCAAGGAAGAGCAGTGCATGCAAGACGAGCCAGGAATCTCACAGAACTAGACAACATCTCCAAGGAAGAGCAGTGCATGCAAGACGAGCCAGGAATCTCACAGAACTAGACAACATCTTCAAGGAAGAGCAGTGCATGCAAGACGAGCCAGGAATCTCACAGAACTAGACAACATCTTCAAGGAAGAGCAGTGCATGCAAGACGAGCCAGGAATCTCACAGAACTAGACAACATCTCCAAGGAAGAGCAGTGCATGCAAGACGAGCCAGGAATCTCACAGAACTGGAAGATGTCTCCAAAGAAGAGCAGTCTCTGTATATCTCTATGTATCTCTGTATAAATTATATATATATATATATATATATATATATATATATATATATATATATATATTTTTTTTTCCATCCATGATCTATCTATTATCTATCTCTAATCCATCTATCATCTATCACTGATATTTCTGTATGTAGGGCTGTGGCCCGGCATCTTCTGGATTCAACGCTATTGATTGCAGCTCGCAACAGGTAACTTGGTGCCATCTTGGCGGCCACCACATCTGTATCTTTCCTTGATGTATTGATATATATTTGTGATAATCTGCAGATATAATATCTTGTGACGTGATATAATTGTTGCACTTTTTGTCTCTCCGCAGATCTTTCCAGTTAGATGCAGTGAATATGTAGACGCGCGTCTCGGAGAGCAGACATGTCAGATCGGTGCTTATCCTTGGTGTAATTGGACATCACTTCCGCTGCATGATACCGATCGGAGCACAAAGACATTGCTTTAATGAACTAAATAGAGCATGATTTCATCATGGTGAAATTGTACATTCCCGGCGCTCGCGCTCTTTATAACACCCAGTGGAGCGGATTGTTTTTGTTGCTCTTCCGCCTTCAGTGTCTAACAAGGTGATAATGTCTTTGCAGATTGTGCCCTGTGAGGCCGGCATATTGGATCGTCTACTTTTACTCAATTCTCAATTACCAGGAGGAATTAGGCGGAGGGCTCGAAAGGTTGTTTGGTAATAATTAAGGCATGTAGGATTGGAGGCTTCTCAGGTGGAGCGGTCACGTCTGGGGCGTTCTGGGGAAAAGTTACTTCATTTGAGAACTGTGCCAGAGCCGTAAACAGCCCAGAAAAGTGCAATGGAGTCAACTGGATGTCAGACATCATCCTCCAAACCTACAGAACTCGGCAGAATTTAAAATCTGATGTGTATAAGGATCCCGAAAACGAGGCGGATATCCCTGGCGAGGAATCCTGCAGCGGCGGCTACTCCTGGCCTCATACCACAGGTGGCGTCACGATAAACACTTCCAAATACACCGCTTCCCCCATCATTTACTGTATGCCTCGGGGCAACGAAACCGGGCAAGGCCACCCGTGACATCGCCTGACCCGACTCGCAACGTCCCGGCAACGAGTAGGTTAACCACCTACATTCCCCACTCCCACCTGATGTTTTTCCTATGAGTTCTTGGTGACTGTGCACATAGCGCAGCATTGCAGGGTTACTGCGGAATCCTTGTATATTCCGTGCTGCTGCATGTATATTCCTGTGCTGCTGCTCCACTCTCCATTATTGAGCACCGTTCCATTATATTCATACGGTTCTCGTATCCCGTTGCTGAATTATGGCCTTGCGAACAGGTTTTGGCACAATGTGAACATTTATCAATACTTTTGTTTGTTTTGACTACGGTACATATATTTAAACTGTAGGACTTTACACCTCGCCTGAGACCACGCAGCTCGGGGGACCGGTTCGAGAGGGAGTCCTGGTGGTTCCTGCCCACTCCACCCTTGAGTGACAGGTCTCCCCCTATATACACATGTATGGAGACAGCTGTCACTCGAGGAGACTGGGGCCACCAGGGACCCTCCTTCTAGACTGGTCTCCAGCCAGTTCTGAATCTCTGTTTTATCTGAAACACCAAAGCCACGTACCGGGCTGAGCGACGGTCGGACTCTGATTCTTGCTCGGCTCCATGAATCATCTGTCACCTTCCTTTTAATTAAAAGTGGAGGATCGGAATCACATAGAAATAATCAACATGTTCCCTGTAAAGGGGCTGTCCAGCCCCAACAAATTGCTGAAATATCTGTCGCGGGCGGGGAGGAGGGTGTCAGCACACCGCGCTCACCCCTTCTGCTCGGGTCCGGCAGCTGCTCCTGGTGGCTCAAGCTGTGGGCCAGATCCCGGGGCTTCTCGAGCGACACTCCTCGCCCTTGAGTGAAAGGGGGTGTTTGTTGGGTGTGGGGATTGTTATAGTTCGTGACGCCACCCACGGTTGTGGTGATTGCACCACCGCTGCTCAGTATGGGGGTCCCGGGGATGGTGATGCGGAGCAGCCAGGTGTTGTGTTGCCCCTCCGTGGGTAGGGGTTGGTGATCCCGGGGCCCGGTGATGAGATGTGAAGTGTAGGGCCTGGTGGGCGCAGGGACGCGGGGGCAGCGCTGTGCCTTGCGGCACTGTGGTACTCACTCAGCCTGAGACGTGGACACAGTTTGTACGGTAAACCAAACGGCTGGTAGGACGGTCCCACAGACGGCTGCACCTGCACTCCCGGTAGGTGACGGTGATGTCCCTCTTCCTTGCACCTTTGTTTGACTTGTGGTAGCGGTGGATTCCCTCCGGTTACCCGCTCCCCGGCTGCAATCTGGGCCGGAGGAGCTCTACACTTTGCCCGCAGGCGCTGGCCCTGAGAAAACTGGTGCCGTGGCGGTGGCGGTGTCTCTCCAATACGGGTTGGGCTGTTGCCTTCAATCGGGACTTGGTTGTTGGGGGATCTGCGTCCCCGTCACTGACGGATTTGGCAAATCTGGCGACTCCTAGCCTTGCTGGGGTCCGAGAGGCCCCTGCCCTGGTGCTGACTGTCCTTCGGAACACTGCTCCAGACCACCGGGCACACAGCCAACGGGGTCCTTCCAGGAACTTCCAAACGGTCCCCCTCCAGACAGTCACCGCCGTTGCTGACCTTGCTGTTCTGGCCCTCCACAAAGCTGGACCCTTCAGGCTGTCTTTCTCTTCTGTCACTTCACTTGCTTTCCTCCTTTTCTACTTTCACTTTCACTCTCCTGTTTACTTTCTCCCCGTCTAGACTACTCCTCCACTCCTTCCACTTCCTCCTCCCTGACTAGACTGCCTGGTTTCTTCCTGCCTCCAGAGTTGTGAGCTCCTCGGTGGGCGGAGCCAACCGCCTGGCCCACCCCCTGGTGTGCATCATCAGACTCCTGGAGGAAGGCAACAAGGATTTGTAGGTTAGCTGTGATGTGCCTACCTGGAGTGTGGGGTGTGGTGGTGGTGTGACCTGTATCCCCTGGCTTGCCCAGGGCGACACATTCCCCCTTAGCAAAATGCAGACCGTCCGCGGGCTGCCGTCCTACACCGGTTTTATTTTTCTGTAAAAGGGGGTAACAAGGTTAAGAAAACATAATAACATTTTTAATAACTCTTCCCAAGACGGGAGGCACATTTACTTAAACGTTGCAACGGTATACGGTCACGGTTTCCGCTCTCTCCCACCCAAGCAACCTGGCCCTGATGCTGCCCCTAAAACCCAGGCAGCACCCCTTGACCCACAGTCCAGCACAAGTTACCCGAGCGGGATCTGTCCTTCCCCTCCAGAGAGTGGCCACCGGTTCCTTTGGTGGCTGGGCCCTGGCCTGCTCTGCTCAGGGCCCTCCCTCCAACCTGCCTCTCCGGAGACGGTATTGCGGAAACGGTAACGGTACCCAACATATTTACAAGCCACTTAACGTTTGTGGTGCCCTGCAAGTTCACGGGCTTGTCCATGGATAGTTCCCATGCCAAACTTTAAACGGTCCCCACGGGGACAACGGTGCCGGCTCCAGCCGGTTCAATCACATCAGACAATCTGGTAACTGCTTCTTGGATTAATCATTTTCATCATTCTTCAAAACTTTTAAACAACAACAAACTTAAACTCACTGGTGGTCCCAACGGGGACTGCTGCGGCGGGCATCCGCTGCCCTACTCCGGTCCTCCAGGCTCCAGTGCTCCTTCCAAGGGAGGGGGTGCGGCGCTTGCGAGGGCCTCTGGGCTGCCCTTCAATCTAGCGTCCAGCGCAAACCACCCTCGCTCCCCAAAGAACCGAGTGTACTGAACAATATCACCCGGCATCAGATTACGGCCAGGATGCTCCTCGGGCAGGTGGGCATTCACATCCCGCCGGGCTACAAAAACTTCGGCCTCCAGGCCCGGCTCGTAGATGAACCCGTAGCCCCGGCGGACATCAAACCGCCTCACCTGCCCCACGTACAACGGGCCTCGGGCACGGGAGGTCGCCCGCCGGAAGTGCTCCTTCTCCCGGATCGCTCTGGCCACCAGTTCGGCCTTCTTCTGCTCCCTCTCGGCGATCTCCAGGCCCAGCGGTACCAGCTCCCTATCCCAGTATGGCGCTGCCGCCAGCGCCGGCGCACGGGTCGGGCCCCGCGGGACATCCATAACGTTACCCACTGTCAGGATGGTGGGCGGCGTATCCCGCGGTGTCATGGCCTTGGGCACTGCCTTGCAGCAACAACCCGGCGCCACCTCAGCCGAGGTGTGGGGGATGGGCCTAGGGGCTTTCCGCTGCCGGGCCTTGGGCTCGGAACGGGTCATCGGCTCCGGCTCGGGGTGTTTTTCAAGGGATGCCTCCGGTTCTACTTTCGGCGTCTTCCACGGTAACACCTCCGGTGTGCCGCGGGCTCCGGTTGCAGGTCGGCCCGCCTGGGCGGGGACGCTGGGTACTGCTACCGGTTGCGGTGGTAGCAGGCCTAGTGGCGGGGTCACGGCCTCCGGGACGGGTGGCGAGGGAGGCAACGGGGGGAGAGGGCTTGGACCGGGCCCCACAGCCGCGATGACCGGCCCTGCAAGGGCATCGGGACGTGGGTCACTCACCCTCCCTTTCTCCGCCTCCCCCTCGCGTCTCCGCACGGTGGCCACAACATCCGCCATGTCGGCCTCCCACTCCTCCATGAGGAGCTGCATCTTCACCTGCAGCCGTTGGTAGAGCTGCACGGTCCGGATCTCCACCCACGCCGCGGTTCCAGGCGCGGGGGGTACGGTGTCACGGGACGGCATCCACATGGTGGCTTTTCTGTTTGCTTCCAGGAACGGTATATTCGCAGGGTCCTGGCGTCCCTGCTTTTATAGCCGCAGCTACATGCGTCCAGCCGCCATCGCGTCCCCCTTAGCTCTTTCCGGCCCCTCCTCTCTCGGGGCGGGGTTTTGGCCTTCGCGCCTCTACTGCTCGAGAAGACGCTCGAGCGGGAACTTTTCGCGCCAAAGATGGCGGCTTCTGAAATTTTTCTGCCGGATACCTCCGGCGGTAACAAGGCGCACCTCTACCAGACGGCAGAGCGGTAAGATCCTGTTCGTGACGCCAAGTTGTCGCGGGCGGGGAGGAGGGTGTCAGCACACCGCGCTCACCCCTTCTGCTCGGGTCCGGCAGCTGCTCCTGGTGGCTCGAGCTGTGGGCCGGATCCCGGGGTTTCTCGAGCGACACTCCTCGCCCGTGAGTGAAAGGGGGTGTTTGTTGGGTGTGGGGATTGTTATAGTTCGTGACGCCACCCACGGTTGTGGTGATTGCACCACCGCTGCTCAGTATGGGGGTCCCGGGGATGGTGATGCGGAGCAGCCAGGTGTTGTGTTGCCCCTCCGTGGGTAGGGGTTGGTGATCCCGGGGCCCGGTGATGAGATGTGAAGTGTAGGGCCTGGTGGGCGCAGGGACGCGGGGGCAGCGCTGTGCCTTGTGGCACTGTGGTACTCACTCAGCCTGAGACGTGGACACAGTTTGTACGGTAAACCAAACGGCTGGTAGGACGGTCCCACAGACGGCTGCACCTGCACTCCCGATAGGTGACGGTGATGTCCCTCTTCCTTGCACCTTTGTTTGACTTGTGGTAGCGGTGGATTCCCTCCGGTTACCCGCTCCCCGGCTGCAATCTGGGCCGGAGGAGCTCTACACTTTGCCCGCAGGCGCTGGCCCTGAGAAAACTGGTGCCGTGGCGGTGGCGGTGTCTCTCCAATACGGGTTGGGCTGTTGCCTTCAATCGGGACTTGGTTGTTGGGGGATCTGCGTCCCCGTCACTGACGGATTTGGCAAATCTGGCGACTCCTAGCCTTGCCGGGGTCCGAGAGGCCCCTGCCCTGGTGCTGACTGTCCTTCGGAACACTGCTCCAGACCACCGGGCACACAGCCAACGGGGTCCTTCCAGGAACTTCCAAACGGTCCCCCTCCAGACAGTCACCGCCATTGCTGACCTTGCTGTTCTGGCCCTCCACAAAGCTGGACCCTTCAGGCTGTCTTTCTCTTCTGTCACTTCACTTGCTTTCCTCCTTTTCTACTTTCACTTTCACTCTCCTGTTTACTTTCTCCCCGTCTAGACTACTCCTCCACTCCTTCCACTTCCTCCTCCCTGACTAGACTGCCTGGTTTCTTCCTGCCTCCAGAGTTGTGAGCTCCTCGGTGGGCGGAGCCAACCGCCTGGCCCACCCCCTGGTGTGCATCATCAGACTCCTGGAGGAAGGCAACAAGGATTTGTAGGTTAGCTGTGATGTGCCTACCTGGAGTGTGGGGTGTGGTGGTGGTGTGACCTGTGTCCCCTGGCTTGCCCAGGGCGACACATATCCATTGGATAAGTTATCGATATAAGATGTATATACAACATCCAACACCCAGCACCCCCAACCGATGCGCTTTACTGCGATTTTCAGGATGTAAACACATTTCATGGAATTAGAGGCACGGCCCCATTCAATATGCAGCAGCCTTCTGGCAGAGCAGAGCAGGAGCCAATCGGCAGCACTCGACAGCACCGTGGCGCATTGTAAGAGCAACACTCAGCAGCACTCGACAGCACTGTTGTACATTGTAAGGGCAGCACTCGGCATCACCGCTGCACTTTGTATGGGCAGCGCTCAGCAGCACCGTGGAACATTGTAAGAGCAGCACTCTGCAGCACTTGGCAGCACCGCAACACATTGTAAGGACAGCACTTGGCAGCACTCAACAGCACTCGGCAGCACTCAGCAGCACTGCAGTACATTCTAAGGTGTGAGACTGTGACCGGGGTTATCTATGACGGCCGGTATGTCTCGCCCAGGTTGTGCTCACTCCATGATAGAAAGTAAATCCACTATAGGGTTAATGCTGTTTCCCTACAGGCTTAAGGAAGGGTTAAAAGGAAACAGGAACGAGGGCAGGTGTGCCGGATGTGGGGAGTGATCACAACTCCCTGAGTCTCTGCTGGAGAGACATGTATATTGCTGTGGATTTTTGTTTGGACATTAAACACCGTGTGCTGTGAAACTTAATGCCTGGATCCCGTGTCTTCTGCTGCGCAGCCGACCGTGCTACCTCACATATGGTGGAGAATCGGCGGGCATGCCAGCCGGTGAGGTGTACCTTCCTTTTCTGGTAACCCGGTAGTACATGTCCTGGATTCAAGCAGCTATACTACGGCCCAAACCGAGGACGCCATTGACTATGTGACCCTGAAAGCCGAAATACTGGCTCGGTTGGGGGTGAATACCTATGTACGGGCTCAGCGGGTAAATCAGTGGTTCTATGAGGAAGCCAAACCCGTACGCTCCCAGGCCTATGACTTATTACATCTTGTAAAAAAGTGGTTGCAGCCTGACGCTCTGAGCCCGGCGCAAATGGTGGAAAGGGTAGTAGTGGATCGTTTTGTGCGCACTTTACCCGTCACCGTTCAACGGTGGGTAGGACTGGGTGACCCGAGTACCCTGGACCAATTAGTGTCCCTGGTAGAGCGGCATGTGGCTACGCAGGACTTGATACGGGACACTGAGACTTTGCGTACCGCCCGTCGGTCCGGCCCCTCCAAGCCTAGGGCCAAGGACCCACCGCCGACACCGGTACAGGAGTCCGCTACCATCCTGGCTGAGGCCGCGCCCGCCGTTCCTGAGGTCCGGAAGGCCATGTACCCTAAACGACAACTTGTCAAGGGGGTTTCCTTCCCTATTAGATGTTGGCGGTGCCAGCGGGTGGGACATATGGAAGCCCAGTGTCCCCTGACCACGGAGCCCATGGATTGTGGGGTTACCCGGCGGGGTTCAATGTATGCTCAGGTGGTGTGTACCGCTGACCTGGTTCCCCCAGAGACTGAGCCCCACTTGTGCCAAATACAGGTGAATGGATGTCCGGTTACAGGATTGTTGGATTCCGGAAGCTTAGTGACCCTTGTGCGATCCACCTTGAGGGCTAAAGTAAAGGCCACAGGACGTACCGTGGGGGTGGTTTGCATACATGGGGACCGCCGAGACTATCCCACGGGGATTGTCACCATCACAGCACCTTGCGGTCAGGTGCAACATGAGGTGGGACTGCTTAACGCTCTTCCTTATGACGTGATCCTAGGACGGGATCTGCCCTATTTTTGGACTTTATGGAAGGGAACCCCTAGGTCCCCTCCGATATTGGTCAGTCCGGGGCCTGAGCCCTACAATCCTGAATCCGGGACACCTGCCGTAGGGGTCCCCATGATAGGGACAGAATGTGAACCCGATAGGTCGCCCCTAGAGGTATTGGCAGGAGAGGCTGAGACGGTCGAGCCCATCCCGGACTTGGAGGCATCCCCGGATGCGTTTGGGACAGCCCAACTCCAGGACCCTACGTTAATACATGCCCGGAATAGGGTGTTAGTAATTGACGGGGTGGCCCAGCTGCCCGGTGCCCAGGTAAGGTACCCCCATTTCGCTCTTAAGCAGGATTTACTCTACCGGGTAGACGAAATACGGGGCGTGGGGGTAGAGCAGTTGGTGGTACCCCAGCCGTATCGCCGGCGGGTCCTCGACTTGGCTCATAAACATCTGATGAGTGGCCACCTAGGGGTCAAGAAAACGCAGGAGCGAATATTGCAAAGGTTCTATTGGCCCGGGGTCTTTGGGGAGGTAAAACGGTTCTGCGAAACCTGCCCGGAGTGTCAGCTTACCGCACCACTGGTCCACTTTCGCAGTCCGTTGGTGCCGTTACCCATTATAGAAGTCCCTTTTGAACGGATAGGGATGGATCTGGTGGGGCCCCTCGTAAAGTCTGCTCGAGGGCACCAACACATCCTAGTGATCGTTGACTATGCCACCCGGTATCCAGAGGCGATACCTCTCAGACATACTGCGGCGAAGCTTATAGCTCGGGAGTTGTTTTCTGTGTTCTGCCGGGTGGGGTTGCCCAAGGAGATCCTTACGGATCAGGGGACCCCATTCATGTCTAAAGTGACCAAAGAACTATGCCGGCTACTCCAGATCAAGCAGTTGCGTACGTCTGTGTATCATCCTCAGACGGATGGGTTAGTAGAACGATTCAATAAAACCCTGAAAACCATGCTAAAAAGGGTGATCTCCAAAGACGGGAAGGACTGGGATATGATGCTTCCCTATTTGATGTTTGCCATCCGAGAGGTGCCACAGGCATCCACGGGGTTTTCGCCTTTTGAATTGTTATACGGGCGACATCCCCGGGGATTGTTGGACCTGGCAAAGGAAACATGGGAGCAAGAGCCCACCCCCCATAAAAGTGTGATTGAACACATTTTAGGAATGCAGAACCGCATAAGCGCGGTCATGCCAATTGTGAAGGAGCATTTACAGGAGGCTCAGGCCGCGCAAAGCGGCCGCTATAATAGACAAGCCACCGTGCGGACCTTTAAACCCGGGGATCGGGTGTTGGTATTAATCCCCACGGCGGAGAGTAAATTCCTGGCTCAGTGGCAAGGCCCCTACGAGATAAAGGAAAAAGTCGGGGTGGTCAACTATAAAGTATTGCAGCCCGGTAGGCGGAAACCTGAACAAATATACCATGTCAACCTATTAAAACCGTGGCAGGAACGGGAAAGCCTGATGGTTGAGTTTCCCCCATCTCCCTCCTCTTCGGGTCGTTCACTCCCGGCTTCAGCGACCTCCGGAGAGGACGAACCGGAAGTAAGGATCGGAGAAGCCCTCACCAAGCAACAGAGGCGAGAGGCCAGACGGCTGGTTCAGCAGAACCCCGATGTCTTCTCCGAGTTGCCGGGTAGGACCAGTCTGATACGACATGACATTGTCACCGAGCCCCACCTGAAGGTACGCCTGAAGTCATACCGCGTGCCGGAGGCTCGAAGACAAGCCATATCAGAAGAAGTGAAGACAATGCTACGCCTGGGGGTCATCGAAAAATCCCGGAGTGAATGGGCTAGTCCCATTGTCCTAATACCAAAACCCGATGGCTCCTTAAGGTTCTGCAATGACTTCCGGAGATTGAACGAAATATCCAAGTTCGATCTCTACCCCATGCCCCGGGTGGATGAGCTGATTGATAGGCTGGGACAGGCGCGATATTTTACCACGCTCGACCTGACCAAGGGGTACTGGCAGGTGCCACTGACGGAGTCCGCCAAGGAGAAAACCGCTTTTGTTACGCCGGAGGGTCTCTTCCACTATGTTGTCTTGCCTTTTGGGTTACATGGCGCTCCGGCCACGTTCCAGAGGTTGATGGACTTAGTGCTGGAACCCCACCAGGCGTATGCATCAGCGTACCTTGATGACATCATTATTTACAGCCCCGATTGGCAGACCCACTTGGAACAGGTACAAGCGGTGGTGGACGCGCTTCGAACAGCCGGATTGACAGCCAATCCCAAGAAATGTGCGTTGGGACTCACGGAAGCCCGCTACTTGGGCTACGTGATAGGCCAAGGAGTGATAAAGCCCCAAATTAACAAGGTTGAGGCGATCCAGAAGTGGCCTAGACCCCTGACCACAAAGCAGGTTAGGGCCTTCCTGGGTATCGTGGGGTACTACAGGAGGTTTGTAAGAGATTTTGCGGGACTGTCAGCCCCCTTGACGGACCTTCTCAAAGGCAAGAAGTCCGTCATGGTGCGCTGGACTCCGCAGGCCGAGGACTCCTTCCGGGCCCTGAAGGGGGTCCTGTGCGGACAACCCGTTCTGGTCAACCCTGATTTCCGGAAGGAGTTCATAGTACAGACTGACGCCTCTGAGGTCGGCCTGGGGGCAGTGCTGTCTCAGGTGGTTCAGGGGGAGGAACACCCCGTCACCTTCTTAAGTAGGAAGCTCACCCCTCCCGAGCGGAATTATAGCGTAGTGGAGAAGGAGTGCCTGGCGATCAAGTGGGCCTTGGAGTCCCTACGCTATTACCTGCTGGGACGGCAGTTTCGCTTGGTGACTGATCACTCTCCGCTGGTCTGGATGAGGTCCGCCAAGGAACGGAATGCCCGGGTTACCCGGTGGTTCCTTTCTCTGCAGAACTTCCGGTTTACGGTTGAACACCGGGCCGGTAGGTTGCAGGGCAACGCCGATGCCTTGTCCCGCGGCCCGTGTTTGATGGCTGGAGTTCAACCCCGCACGCTTGAACTGAGGGGGGGGGTATGTGAGACTGTGACCGGGGTTATCTATGACGGCCGGTATGTCTCGCCCAGGTTGTGCTCACTCCATGATAGAAAGTAAATCCACTATAGGGTTAATGCTGTTTCCCTACAGGCTTAAGGAAGGGTTAAAAGGAAACAGGAACGAGGGCAGGTGTGCCGGATGTGGGGAGTGATCACAACTCCCTGAGTCTCTGCTGGAGAGACATGTATATTGCTGTGGATTTTTGTTTGGACATTAAACACCGTGTGCTGTGAAACTTAATGCCTGGATCCCGTGTCTTCTGCTGCGCAGCCGACCGTGCTACCTCACAAAGGGCAGTACTCAGCAGCACCACAGCACATTGTAAGGGCAGCACTCAGCAGCAACGCAGTACATTGTAAGGGCAGTACTCAGCAGCACCGCAGAACATTGTAAGGGCAGCACTCGATAGCACTCAGAAGCACCACAGCACATTTTAAGAGCAGCACTCAGCAGCACTCGGCAGCATCACGGCACATTGTAAGAGCAGCGCAGCACTCGGCAGCACTCAGTAGCACCGCGGCATATTGTAAGGGCAGCAGTCGGCAGCACTCAGCAGCACCATGACACATTGCAAAGGTAGCACTCAGCAGCACTCAGAAGCACCGTGGCACATTATAAGGGCAGCACTCGGCAGTACTCAGCAGCACTCAGCAGCACCGTGGCACATTGTAATGGAAGCCCTCAGCAGCACTGCAGCACATTTTTAGGGCAGCACTCAGCAACCCTCAGCAACACTGAGGCACATTGTAAGGGCAGCACTCAGGAGCACTCGGCAGCACCGAGGCACATTGTAAGGGCAACACTCAGCAGCACTCGGCAGCACTGTGGCACATTGTAAGGGCAACACTCAGCAGCACTCGGCAGCACCGCGGCACATTGTAAGAGCAGCACTCAGCAGCACTCAGCAGCACCGCGGCACATTGTAAGGGCAGCACTCGGCAGTACTCAGCAGCACCGCGGCACATTGTAATGGCAACCATCAGCAGCACTCGGCAGCACCACGACACATTGTAAGGGCAGCACTCGGCAGCACTCAGAAGCACCGTGGCACATTGTAAGGGCAGCATCGGCAGTACTCAGCAGCACCGCGGCACATTGTAATGGCAGCCCTTGGCAGCACTCAGCAGCACTGCAGCACATTTTTAGGGCAGCATTCAGCAACACTCAGCAGCACTGAGGCACATTGTAAGGGCAGCACTCAGAAGCACTCGGTAGCACCGTGGCACATTGTAAGGGCAGCAGTCGGCAGCACTCAGCAGCACCACGTCACATTGTAAGGGCAGCACTCAGCAGCACTCGGCAGCACCACGACACATTGTAAGGGTAGCACTCAGCAGCACTCGGCAGCACTCAGAAGCACCGTGGCACATTGTAAGGGCAGCACTCGGCAGTACTCAGCAGCACTCAGCAGCACTGCAGCACATTTTTAGGGCAGCGTTCAGCAACACTCAGCAGCACTGAGGCACATTGTAAGGGCAGCACTCAGAAGCACTCGGTAGCACCGTGGCACATTGTAAGGGCAGCAGTCGGCAGCACTCAGCAGCACCACGTCACATTGTAAGGGCAGCACTGAGCAGCACTCGGCAGCACTCAGAAGCACTGTGGCACATTGTAAGGGCAGCACTCAGCAGCACTGCAGCACATTTTTAGGGCAGCACTCAGCAACACTCAGCAGCACCGAGGCACATTGTAAGGGCAGCACTCGGCAGCACCGCGGCACATGGTAAGAGCAGCACTCAGTAGCACTCAGCAGCACTGCGGCACATTGTAAGGGCAGCACTCGGCAGCACTGTGGCACATTGTAAGGGCAGCACTCGGCAGCACCGCGGCCTATTGTAAGAGCAGCACTCAGCATCACCGCGGCACATTGTAAGAGCAGCACTCAGCATCACCGCGGCACATTGTAAGGGCAGCACATTACAACTCTAATGCTCTTCACATCTGGCTCCCGCCGGAGCTAATGTTAGCTGATTAGTGGGGTGGGTGCCTGGTGTTGGACCCCCAGAGATCAGATATTGATGACCTCTCCTTCAGATTAATGTTCTGTGACCGGACAGCCCCTTTATGTATTTCCACTCTTCCCTCCATTTACATTGGGAACGCAGTGTCTCCTCTTTTATTCCACACGACCAGACGACGCTTCCAGTTAATTAAAAAAGGCAAATAGGACTTTTATTAAATAGATTCTGAACCAAACGTCCTCGGCAGTCTAATAAACCTATGGCTCTTCAGCGAGGGGAGCGCTCCTAATTAAATGCATCGGATGCAACCTCGGAACGATACAAGGAGAATGGTAACCGGCGTGTACGAGATGTGCGGAGATGAAGTGGAAATTACGGCTCCAGCACCACACTTTGTTTTCCCATAACAGACAGGTGTCAATAAAAAGAAACTTTTATGACCGGAACAAAACGTAATAAAAGAACGACTCCAAATCCAGAAAAAAATATCAAAAGTCCTTATGGATTTTCAATTACTGCTAGACTTTTAACATTTACACTTGTACTCTGCGAGTAAGCTTTCTAAAATTTGTTCTTCCAGCATAATATTTCTCCTGCCATCTGTTGTCCTCGCGCAAGAGAACGGAATTTGCATTGTGAGAAACTTTCCATGCTGTCATCTAGCAGGAAAAAAGTGTGTGGCTCATGCATATTTAGCACGGAGGATTAAGGGAAACACATGGAACGCTGCTCGTAATAAATATAGTAAACTGTTTTAACAATATAAACAGAATTGTGACAATCTGAAAGTCAAATGCAGATTACGTAAACCCAGCCAGCCGCCGTGGAAGGAACATCTTATATGTGATGATCGGTGAATCAAGGTCTACACAAGTTACATTATACAAATTGAATAACAGATGGACTGTAAAAAAAAATATTACTGTACAGGGATTTTTTTTTTTGTTACCTTTTATCTTCAAGTTGATTTTACTTCCAGCGTTTTGCGCTGATTCATTTCTCTATTTTTCCGGTAAAAAGTTCCAAGTTGTCAGCATAGACAGAGGGATGCACGATAACATTGTGAGATCTGTCACCACTAGGGGGAGTGCTGGAGCTGCCCGCATACATTACTGCCATAATTACTGATGATATCAGGCTCTGTAGGTGTTACGTCCCCACCGGAGTCCACTTCGATCGCCAGGTGACGCCGTGTTCCTGCCGTGGATAGTACTAGTGGTAGGAGAGGAGTCGATGCCAGCGGCGCTGGTGGGCGCAGGCTCTGCTCATCCACTGGGCTGGGTTTCCTTGGAATCTGCAGTACCACTGGCTGACTGTAGGTAGCGTGTGTCTTCCAGCTGAAGTTACCATCATTCAGCTACAACCAATGGGAAGACACCACACCCTTCTTATTTCCCCTCCTGTCTGCTGACCCCTGCCAGAGATAGTTCTGTATTCCTGGCTCCCTCGGTTCTGTTTAGTGATTCTGGTGTTCTGACTATTGCTTGTTTCCTGACTACCCTCCTGCCTGCTGTTTATGTACCTTGCTGCCCGATCCAGATTTGAACTCTGCTTTGTTTTCTGATTAGGTCCTTGCCTGCGTGATTCTGTCCCTGTTTTGCATTTCCCAGTTCCACCCTGCCTGACTACTACTCTCATCAGACTGCAGTCTTCCACAGGTAGTGATCACCGGGGCCCTGTGTAATTCCAAATCCCTGTATAGGGGGGAAAGGGTTTCAGGGTTCTAGGGGTCCTGCTTAGTGAGTGGCTTTCTTCTAGCCTGTCAATTACAGCCTGTCAGAAAGCCATGGAACCCATAGGGTGGAGGGGCGACATGACTAGAGGGAAGGGAAGGAGTGATGGGGTTAATAAGAACAGGAATGTTCGTGTATAGTGCAGAGAAAGGGATTGGTGGGTAGGAGGAGTTTCTCTGGAGGAAGAGGTGGGACAGATGAGGGGTGTAAGTATAGGAAATTTGGCTTACCCCCTTCTCTTGATTTCCGGATATGGAGCGATCCGGACATGCGACGGGGCTGCTGTCCGGGACCGGCGGATTCACCATGGCAGTGCACGGGCCCCTGGCAACGCGGTCCCACGTCTTGGCTGCCGGGGGTTAACCCGTCGGCACTTTCCCCTCGCTCCCCTGTCAGCAGCGGGCGGCGTCCCCCCCCTCCTTCATTTCAGGTACTTGCCGTGTGCGGGGGGAGCGAGGAGGAGACGTGAGAGCCCCTTCGGGGACCCTCCGCGGCAGTGGCGTGGACGGCGGTGATGCTCTGCTGCTGCTCCGGCTGCGGGAGGAATCTCCGTCTGGCCGCGGCAGCCGGGAGGGGGGCGTGGTTAGTCTGCGGCCTACTTCCGGTTTCGAGCCACGGCCTGGATTGCAGGATGCGGCAGCTCCCGGACGGGGAGAGCGCCCGGCTGTGGACGGAGGCCAGCTTTACCCCCCGCGGACGGTGGGGGGGGGGCCGCGGAGCTGCAGTTAGTGGTGGGTCCGGCACCAGGGCAGGCGAGCCTGGTGCGACGAGTGCCCAGGAGGCAGCGGTGAGTGGGGGTGACGGCAGGGGCCCTGCAGTTCCTGCCCGGTCACCCAGAGCAGGGTGCAGCTCCTGGCCGCGGCGGTCTCCCCCAGAAGGGGGAGGGCCTGGCGGACAGAGGCTTTTGTGGGCCCAGGAGGGCTGGATGCGGCGGCTCCTGGCCAGGAGAGCGCCCGGCGAGGACAGATGCCGGCGTTACACCCCCCCCGCGGGTGGCTGGGGGAGAGGGGCCGGAGGGCTGCAGCCAGCAGGGGTCCAGCACCAGGGCAGGCAAGCCTGGTGCGACGGGTGCCCAGGAGGCGGCGGTGAGTGGGGGTGACGGCAGGGGCCCTGCAGTTCCTGCCCGGTCACCCAGAGCAGGGTGCAGCTCCCGGCCACGGCGGTCTCCCCCAGAAGGGGGAGGGCCCAGCAGACAGAGGCTTTCGTGGGCCCAGGAGGGCTGGATGCGGCGGCTCCAGGCCAGGAGATCGCCCGGCGAGGACAGATGCCAGCGTTACACCCCCCCGCGCGGGGGGAGGGGGGCCGGGGGGCTGCAGCCAGCAGGGGGTCCGGCACCAGGGCAGGCGAGCCTGGTGCAACGGGTGCCCGGGAGGCGTCGGTACGTGGGGGTGACGGCGGGGGCCCTGCGGTCCCTGCCTGGTCACCCAGATCAGGCATGCAGCTCCCGACAGCGGCGGTCTCGGGTCGGGCCACAGGTACCCCCCCGTCCTTGCAGGCAGCAGGGGGGGGGTCGGGCCAGAAGAGGAGGCCCGCGGTGGCAGCCTGTGGGACGTGACGGTTTCCAGGGTTGTCGCCGCGGGACAGAAGATGGAGCTTGGAGGACGGTACCCACGCGGCATACCAGGAGGACGGCCGTGGTGGTGGCAGCACTGCGGCGGCGTCTGCGTTACATGAGCCAGAGGCGGTCGGCTCCAGCGAGCAGGAGGAGGAAGCGGTGACGGAAGATTCGGATGTCCGGATGGCGAAGGATGGCGTGACTTTATTCCAGGATACGCCGGGTCGCGGTCGGGTGAGACGGCCGTGGATTCGGCAGGGTTGGGGCACAGTTGGTGGGGGGGTGGCTGCGGACACGGCAGCGCCAAGGGGGTCTGTGATTTCGACCAGGTATGGGGTTTTACTGCAGGGGATGGTGTATATGATTGCGGAGTGTGCGCATGCGCCGCCGGCAGCATGGACGGGATCGGAGGTAGTAGGCGCAGGTACGGCAGGCAGAGTGAAGGCGCATGTGGCGGCAGGGGAGCGTTTTCGGGCAGAGGCGGCAAGGGCTGTAACAGAGTAAGTGGTGAGGAAAGAAGAGGGGGATGAGGCGGTGCGTCTGAATTACAGTGGCCAAGTGAGAGGCATGGGTGTTTCGAAGGCCCGCTGGGGGGCTCACCTGCTGGAGGATGTGAGGGATAAGATTTCAATGGGGAGAGTGTAGAAATACTTTCGCTGCTCCCCCTGGAACAGCTTCACCTGGATAAGGTCAAACCGAGTGACTCCAGGAAGGAGGAGTAGAGGGGGGGGTAGCGCCATTATAGGCTCTCCCCTCGTACATTTGCAATGTGGCTGCGGGCATTTGCATTTTGGTGTGTGTATATCGGGAGAAGGAATTGGGTACTTGTTCGGCATGGTTTGGTTATATGGATGCATTTGGGTAGGCTTGTTCGGTTATATGGTGGTTTAGCCTGGCTTTTGTACGCCGAGTAATTTCGGCAGGGAAAGGGGTTGCGTGCGAGTATGCGGTAGGATCATACGGGCATATCCTTATGGATGCGGTTGATGGCGGCTCCTAGTCAGCCCTTCCGGGGGGCAGTTGGTTGTTCGAGACTTGGAATCCCAGCGAACCGGACAATGGGGGTTTGTTGGGGGGCAGTAGATTGGCGGGCAGTGCAGATTTGGCACAGCCGGTGGTCTTAAGCATAAGTGTTCGGGCTGGGGACAGAGACATAGTAATTCCCGCGATTTGGCATTCTGTTGGTGTTGGTGGATCTTCGCCTCCTTATTGGAATTGGCGCTTGGCTAGGGGACGCCCGGATGTTGTTAGTGGAAAGTGGGGTAAGAAAGTGGCTTTGGCCAGGATGGGTGGCCATTCAGGGTCCCTCCTTCTCATGATTGGGTTTCTGTTGGGGGTAGTGCCAAAAAAGGAGCTGAATATATTTCGGCTTGTTCAAAAACGTATCTTATCCGGAGGAGTCATTGGTGTATGCCTGCTTTGCTCCAGAATTGTCGGCGGTTTATTATGTGTCGTTTGACGAAGTGTGGGGATTTGGTAAACGCGGTGAGCCGTGGAGCATTGATGGTGAAGGCGGATGTGGCGGCGACATTTCGGTTGTTACTGGTACACCCTGCCATCCAGCAGTTCTGGTGCTGCTGTGGGGATTGGAGTTCTTACGTTGATCGGTGTTTGCTGACGGGTTGTTCCATTTCGTGTTCCTATTTGAGGCGGTTATTTCTTCGTGGAGTGGGTGGTGCGTGGTGTGTCCAAGCTTACATCACTCATTCATTATAGGATGATTCTCTTTTGCATTGGGTCGGCGGGTCCGATGATTTGTGTGGGTTGTTGTTTCATTGCAGCAGGTGGCGGATACCCCTTTTGGCGTTCTGTTGGCGCAGGAAGGGACTGGAGGTCCAGTGTCAGTGATGCGGTTGGTGGGGGATAGAGATTGATGTTATGGCTATGGAGTGTGTGCCTCGTGGGTAATGGTGTGGTCCTATGGGCTGCGATAGAGGCAGTTCGATCGGCTAGGACGGTGCGGTTTAAGGTGGTGCAGTCTTTGCTGGGGGCAGTTGAACTGCGGGTGCAGAGTTACGCTGATGGGGCGTGTGTTTGCGGGACGGCTGTCGACGGCCGTGCCAAGGGTGCAGCCATCGGCTCATTATATGGGGGAGCACGAGGGAGATCAAGGATGATCTGATGGTGTAGGATGTTTTCTTAGGGCGATTCAATGGTCGCACGTTGTGGCTAGGTAAGGTGGTACTTGATGGAACGTAGCAGCTGTACTAGGATGCAGCGGGACCGGTTGGTTGGTTTGGCATGGTGGGTATTGCCTCCAATTGGTGGTGGTGGTCGAGTTGTGGGGGTGATCAGTTTTTTTCTGAGAGGAAGGTGGGCTGTCATAGTGACTATCAGTGCTGGTGGCTTCGATTACTGGTTTGCTGGCTAATTCTGGGCCAAGGGTGGTGTATTTGCGGCATTTGGTTCTCAAATGTATGCAGTGTAAAAAAAAAAAAAAATTATTACAGGTGTGGCATAACCTGTGCCGTAGGTCAACAAAAGGGTAGCTGTGGCTTTGTTTTGTTTCGGTTCCGCAGGTCTCGGGAGTTGAAGCCGGGGGTGGACGAGGTTGGAACAGGGGTGGCCAGGAGGGCTTGTAGACTCTGGTGAGGTGTGTTTTGGGAGCTGGTTCAGGACCTCGGTGACTGAGTTCACTTGGTGTTGATATACCGAAGTGTGGGCGGCATGGATAACGTTGTTGGGACCAGGTTTTGGGAGGGGCCCGGTGGTGTGTTTGGTGGTATTGTTGGCAGCGGTAAGTAACACATTTTCAGGTTGGTCGGTTGGCATCAGCAGTGGTCCATGGAGTGTTGGCTGTGGCTTTTGGTTGAAGTCTAGGGGTGAGAGAGATGTTTTTGCAGGATTTTCGGCTGCGGTAAGGCCTTGAAGGGTTTTCGCAGGGGTGTGAGGGAGCCGGATGCAAGGGTCCGATCTCCTTTGTGGTGTTACAGCATTTTGGGGAGTGATTTGTGGTTGTTATGTTCATCTGATCGTGAGCGGGTCTGTGTTTCCTTTTGCCCAAAACAGTTGGTGTTAACCTTGTATGGGGCGTTGCAAATCGGGGGTTGGTCGGCCCATCTACGGTTAGGGGCGGTGGTTTGATGTTGGAAGTGGGGCCTGCGGTGGGGTAAGGGGGTTGAGCGCTGACTTTGTCACGCACAAACAACGGATCAGGCAGGTTGTGAAGGTTGGTGATGTGGTACGCGGTACTGGGAGCGAAATCATGTCGGGTGGCCGACCAGGCCAGTTGTTGTGGGATGTGGATGGTTCCCCCCCCTGTTTTGTTACGGTGCCAGGTTTTGGCAGTGCTGGAGACTTGCTTGAAAGGGGCGGGGGTGGGCGCTCGGAGTACTACGAGTCGCATTCCTTCTGGAGTGGGGTTGCCACGGAGGCCCCTCGGTGTGGTCTCGGGAAAGTGTTTGTGAGCTGTATTGGGAGGGAGGAGCCCTCTTGTTTTCGTCGTTACGTTCGGCCTCAGTTGTTATCATGTTAAGGCCAACAGGGGGGTTTTTGAGTCTTTTTGGAAGTGGAGCATGTTTGGTTAGCATATCCGGTTGGTGTTTTATCTGTGGGGTTTATAACCTGTGGGGTGGTGGTGCGTGTGTGCCTCATTTGGTTCTTCGGGCACTAATTTGTCAGGGGGTTCGGCGGGCTGAGGCTCGCCCGAATTTTCGCCAGCTGGGTCTGGACGGGGCTGATAGTGCTGGTCCTATATGTGGGAGGCAGCGATTTGGTGGCCCGGGCATCTCGGGAGTTAATTAAGAAGATTAAAAAAAAAAAAAAAAATTTTTTTACTTATATTGGTTTGTTGCATCTGTGGAAGATATACCCCGGCTACACCATGGGTGGTTTGATAGTGTGACCAAGTAGACTGGAGGGGGCTCATTCGGTAGCTGCTCTCACTCGAGCCTATGGGGTTGCGGCACTGTGAGTTGGTGTCGCTGATTTGGTGGTTTCGGTGATGCAATGGGGGTGCATTTTAATAATATTGGTGCTGTTTGTGGCGCTGGGATTACGTAGAGGTGTGGCACAAGTTTTGGTGTGTGGCGGGTCCAGGCCACGTAAGGAGTCACGTGCCCTGTCCTGTGGCGGGGGGTAGGTCTGGTCCAGAGGCGGTTGAAGGCAATGGTAACTGGACTGAGGGACACCATCTTGGTATGGTGGCTCCAGGTTCCGGGATGTTGCAGACACGGGGTTCTGCAAAGTTGGGGGTATTAATCCGTTGGTGATTAATACCTCATCTCTGGGTCGGTGTGTTGCGGCCAGGGATATTGGTGTGAGAAGTTGTTCCTGGACTGGGCCTACTCAGGGTTATATATTTAATGTATTGATTACTGTGTTACCTATTGTTTGTTGGGGTCACCCGTTGGACGGCGCCCCCTTGTGTTAGTATGTAAATAATAGGTAATAAAGGCTGCTGTGGCCAATTTGAACCAAGTCACATGCAGTCCGTGTATTATTTACAGATAGTATTGGTGGGTAACACACACAGCACGACTGGAGAATCCTTCCTCAATGGTCATGAGTCTGTTGATCCTGGCAGGCGTTACAGTAGGTAATTATCACTCAGGGATGTATATTATAAAAGGATCTGCAGAAGCCAGAGCTGTGTGTGGGAAATGGCACTGACGTAAGGGGTTGTCAACTCTTCCTTCTCCAGGAGCATACAGCTCCACTGTCTCTGCCTCCTGCAGGGGGACGGCGCACTCCTGAATGTGGACAATCAGGATTAGAGTAGCACCTCCAGACAGCATCATCGGAGGAGCGCAGGGGCCCCTTTACCTGGCTGGATCCATTGAAACTGGTCAAAACAGTCTCTAAAGAGCTTGAAATAATACACTACTTGCTTAGAAAACTGTCCATTACTGCAGTGGTGAATGGTAACCTAGATAATAAGCTGCAAATTATAACATAAGAAATCTCTCAGTTTTGAGAACAGAGAAGATTTTTAATAAGAGGTATATTGCAGAATTGCTCCTTGTTATAATCACTTTCCAGTTGTCACACTTGACATGCAGCGCAACACAGACAGAAAACCAGGGAAGATGTAACTGGTAATAGGGAGCAGGTTAATTGGGTCAGCACTCCACACTCACCTGTGACTGACACCTCCACTCCCTGAAATCCCTAGATAGGTCCTTCCCCCATGCACCATCATGTGTCTAGGCCCTCACTCACCCTGAACTTACCTTGGCTAGGGTGCTGGCCAACAGGACAATATTCCCACTATTCAAGTCAAACAACACAAGGAAGGTAAGACACACAAGTAGGGAAAGATACAACAAAGACCACTCGTTGGTGTCTTCAGCAGGAAACTTTGCAGCTACAACTGAAACGACACCACAGCTACTGCAGAGACAAGCTCCTTCAATATGGTCAGTATAGAGGATCTATCACCGACATGGAGTAAAGCCAGGAGTGGGTAAAGATAGCAGAAGGGCGTGATGATAAGGTGCAGCAGCTGTGATTAAGGCTATGAGTAATCTCATCCAGCAGGGAAAAAGTTCTCAACCACTTCAGCATCAAAAGAAAGTAAATCCACTCCAACATAAGATGTATCTGCAGACCTGACACGCTCTTGAAAAATCGTGTAAAAAACACGTATAGGAGACTTATTCAAAAATATCAAATTTTATTAATATAAATATAACCAAAAAAGATAAAATCATTGTACATACATAGAAGTATGAGGTAAGTGGATTCTATATTCACCCACCCATCAATGAACCACCCAGGTCAGCCAATCATAGTATAGAGACCATAGATAAACAGCAAGTGCAATAAGTGGTAAAGGCACATCATGTGAACGAATAGTCACATCAAACAATCACCCTATATGGACTTACCCATGGTGTAAAGATAGGAGGCCAAACGGGGGTGGTTCAGAGGTGGACAGGCAAATACCCTTCAACACGGACGCGCGTGTCGCCAAAGCTTCATCAGCGTGGTGCAGGCGCCTGCACCCCGCTGATGAAGCTTTGGCGACACGCGCGTCCGGGTTGAAGGGTATTTGCCTGTCCACCTCTGAACCACCCCCGTTTGGCCTCCTATCTTTACACCATGGGTAAGTCCATATAGGGTGATTGTTTGATGTGACTATTCGTTCACATGATGTGCCTTTACCACTTATTGCACTTGCTGTTTATCTATGGTCTCTATACTATGATTGGCTGACCTGGGTGGTTCATTGATGGGTGGGTGAATATAGAATCCACTTACCTCATACTTCTATGTATGTACAATGATTTTATCTTTTTTGGTTATATTTATATTAATAAAATTTGATATTTTTTAATAAGTCTCCTATACGTGTTTTTTACACGATTTTTTGAGTCTATTTTGGAGTATATTCTATGACGTCCTTTTGATTGGGGTTCAATATTTAATCCACTAGGATGAAATCATATTATGAGATTTTCCCCTACTCGTCTATGCTATATTTTGTAGACCTGACACGCTCTTGGTAGCAGTGTGATGGACATAAGAAGTTGAGGCAAGATTTATATACAATAAATCTAAGATCATGCTCTTAGGTGAAAAAAAAATAAATCTTCTATCACGTAATTGATAGTAAAACTGTCGCTGGGTTTATTGGTGACTGTGAGGGGTTTAGTCACCACCGGAAGGAAAAAAGAACAAAGAGGAGAAAGCAAAGCAGAGAGCAGAGGTGGCCAGACTGGTGTGGCCCAGGAGAAGAGAATGAACATTTAATTTCCAGTTTCCAGCTATCAGAATCTGACTGATGACATGTTGCCGAATTTGTGCACATTTATGGAGAAATCTGTAGCACATTGGTTCTTTACAATAAATTCCCTCATCTCTACTCTGTAATATTTCTACATATTAGGTACAGCGTGGTCTAATAGGCTTTGAAGACCCCACAGTATCACTCAGTGCATCTTCTGTAGGGAGCCATGATACCATCGTGGCCATCATCTGGTATCAAGGAGTACTCATTGACGGGCAACTTGGCTAGGATAGATTACATCATTCATCGTGCATTTCTCAGTCCATAACTTATGACTGTCATCGTTTACACTGTTTTCTTAACTTTGTGAAGTAAAACAATATAATATAAAGTACAATTCTTGTCTACCAGGGTTTGTACAGGTTCAGGAAATCATGGTTGCCCTAGACCAGTCCTTGGGTGTTTCATCTCAAGAAAGATAAGTGGCCTCATCTTTGGGATGTAGTCTTACCGGGAAGTATCTACTGACAGCTCAGCAATACTCACTGTGCAGCACACAAAGGATCAATTCATCACTTGCATTTTTTTGTAATTACTGTGAAGAAACAGCCCTGTTCAATGTCAGTCATGGGTTAATGTTCTTAATTTGGCCAGACATGGGTCCCTTTTATGTGATAACTCGTGTTTAAGTCATTGTTTTACGCCGGATTCATTGTCTGGGATTGTGTATTGCTAATTTAATGTAAATTCTCTTAGCCTCTCTGTCTACCTCACTCAGAGGAGATTATACAGAAGAATTAACTATGCGGATTGAAATGCCACCCAATCAGAGCACAGCCTTATTTCACCAATCCGGTGAGACTACATACCCTGGAATTAGTGCCCAAGAGATATCAAAAGGGACTGTTGGCGTTACCAGGTTGTTCTTTTGCTACATGGCTTCAACCTTGGGGTTTCAGTCCTGGTTGGAAGTCCATTACGCAGCCTAGGCACTTCGGCAGCGGTTAGGGGGCCAGAAACTGGATTATAATGTGCAGGATCACCAACGAGGATTCTAGGATTCGGCTGGAAGAAACCCTGGTTGGAACAATTCGGTTACCTGGCTACAGATTTTGCTGTGCTCCTGAAGCTTCCTGCACTTGTCCCTATCCTGCTCCTAGTAGGTGCCTGCCAAAAGCAGGGGGCTGCTGTTTTGGGGTATGTGGCCCTGGAAGCTCCGAAGGCATGTTTGGTCTACTCCCTGGTGAGCCAGCGGAAGGGTGAGACTCTGTTGTTTGTTACATCGTGTGATTTACATGGTTTTATGCACGTCTAATTATTGTGGTTCCCGCACCCTGTGGTGTCTGAGTCGTGTCCTGACCACGGATATGGAGTTCAGGCTTTCAGTTGGGATGAGCCCTGGTCCATGTTGTCGGGCACAGCCATTGACCCCCGTGTCGCCACATTTTCTTTTTTCCATTTTGTGGAATTAGTTGTTATTTTTGGCACCAAATTTTTCAGATGATTTATGAATTTGGTGCAAAGTGAAAAATGTTTTTATTTTTTTAATTTTGAACTATTTTTGCAACCGTTGTTGCCAAAAGTTGCACATTTCACAACAAAGTGTAACAAAAAACTGGTGTATCTGCATATTTACCAGGGAGGTGGCTGCTGGAGTAGATTTGAGCAACATTGTGTGACTTTTTAGAAAGTTACAATTGTACATCGCCTTTAAATGTTTTGTTTTTATTTAACTTTCGGAACGCAAGAGCGAGCTCCTGATTATCCTCCCCCCTCTCTGTAATGTCCCTCGTTACGTCGCCCCCCGCTTCCTCTGCCGGACGGCTGATGCTTCCAGTAAACAATCGGAGAGCCCATCATAGTGTAATTTCCCAATATCGTACATAAAATCAATAATACACAAAGAACGGGCCTGACATCCGACATTAAAAACAAAGCCTGCTGTTTGGAAAATAATATTTAGTAGCTTCATATTTTTTTTTTTTTTACTAATTATGAGCTCAGTGGCAGTTTATACGGCAGTAAATCTGCTGGTGCGAGATTAAAGCCGTTATTGAGCAGAGTTCTGACTCCACCGCGACGCGCTCATCACGGCTGGAGAGTGAACAGTGCTGTTATCTCATTTAAAAGTTGGCCAGAAACGAAGCCCATTTGTTTAAAATGCAATTAAGCCGGTGTCTTAAAGAGAAATTAGCGAGGAGTTCTTCATAGTGGAAGCGTCAGAGGTCTGATCCCGGACACATTAATCCTGTGATTTGGGACCTCACAGTGATCTGGGACTGTGCAGTACGAGGAAACATGGCTGTTCGGCAGCGAGCGCTAAGAGCCATTGCTCCATGAGGTCCATCAGTATCCGGGGCAGGGAGCGGAGTCTAATAATGGCAATTGTAGGAAAATAATCTCATGTAATGATTATCATTAGTTATGTTCTAAGAAAAACTTGGAGGAGGATAGAAAGAGTCAGTTCTAAGGGGTACTTTGCACATTGCAACATCGCAAGCCGATGGTAGCGATACCGAGCGCGATAGTACCCGCCCCCATCGAACATGCGATATCTTGTGATAGCTGCCGTAGCGAACATTATCGCTACGGCAGCTTCACACGTACTTACCTGCCCTGCAACTTCGCTCTGGCCGGTGACCCGCCTCCTTCCTAAGGGGGCGGGTCGTGCGGCGTCACAGCAACATCACACGGCAGGCGGCCAATAGAAGCAGAGGGGCGGAGATGAGCATGAGTAAACATCCCGCCCACCTCCTTCCTTCCGCATAGCCGGTGGAGGCAGGTAAGGAGATGTTCCTCGCTCCTGCGGCTTCATACACAGCGATGTGTGCTGCCGCAGGAACGAGGAACAACATCGTATCTCCTATTGGTGCGACATTATGAAAATGACCGACGCTACACAGATCACCGATTTTCGACGTTTTGCGATCGTTTATCGGTACATCTAGGCTTTACACGTTGCGACGTCGTTACCGGCGCCGGATGTGCGTCACTTTCGATTTGACCCCGACGATATCGCAGTAGCGATGTCGCAACGTGCAAAGTACCCCTAAGAGTGAGGTGCACGAATGGCGCAGGGAAATCACCAGACGCCACCCCCAGTACACTCCCACAACTTTGGTTAAAGGGGTTCTCCAAATCTACTGATTGCTGGAGATGGCGGTTGGGTTCCTACTTGATTGACAGGACAGACCAGTGGCATTGTTGCGGCACGGGCATGTTGTGAGCTTTCCTTTGCCGCCACATGAGGAAGCAGGAACATGGTAAGAGCCCAGGCGCTGACGTCATCCGGATCCAGGGCTATCGGCACACACAAGCCTCAATGAGCTCCAATCTCTGTAAGGTACAGCACAAGGATAGTACGTCCTTTATATTTGTATGATTTTTTATCTCACAAGTAGAGATCAGTAAAATTCAAATTCTCCTGTTCATGCCGATATTACCGGGAAATCCAATCCACAGAGGAGATATTCTCCACATATGTAATGTGCACTTTTATGCTCTGATGTCTCTTCAGACACCGCAGGGCATAATAAACATAACATGAAAAAAGCTTAGGCTCATGTTCCTGGCCGCTCCCCGCTAACCTCCCCACTCACCTCTCCACTAACCTCCCCACTCACCTCTCCACTAACCTCCCCACTCACCTCTCCACTAACCTCCCAACTCACCTCCCCACTCACCTTTCCACTAACCTCCCCACTCACCTCTCCACTAACCTCCCCACTCACCTCTCCACTAACCTCCCCACTCACCTCTCCACTAACCTCCCCACTCACCTCTCCACTAACCTCCCCACTCACCTCTCCACTAACCTCCCCACTCACCTCTCCACTAACCTTCCCACTCACCTCTCCACTAGCCTCCCCACTCACCTCTCCACTAACCTTCCCACTCACCTCCCCACTAACCTCCCCACTCACCTCTCCACTAACCTCCCCACTCACCTCTCCACTAACCTCCCCACTCACCTCTCCACTAACCTTCCCACTCACCTCTCCACTAACCTCCCCACTCACTTCTCCACTAGCCTCCCCACTCACCTCTCCACTAACCTTCCCACTCACCTCTCCACTAACCTCCCCACTCACTTCTCCACTAACCTCCCCGGCCGCACCCCACTAACTTTCCCACTCACCTCTCCGCCCGACTCCCTCACTCACCTCACCGCTCACCTCTCCACTCACCTCTCCACTAACCTCCCCACTCTCCACCCCGCTCACCTCCCCATTAACCTCTCCGCTCAACCTCACTCACCTCCCAATTAACCTCCCCGCTCACCTCCCCACTAACCTCTGCAATCACCTCTCTGCTCACTCCCCTACTCACCTGCCCACTTACCTCCCCCCTCACCTCCCCACTCACCTCTCCAGACTGCAGCACCATACACCCAGCTCCGGAGTGCAGCACCACACACCCAGCTCCGGAGTGCAGCACCACACACCCAGCTCCAGAGTGCAGCACCACACACCCAGCCAGGACCCCCATCTTCATGTAGCATGCCGAGGTGCAGCAGACAATCCCCTCGCCTACAACTACAACCCCGCGCCACGTTATTCTCACTCACCTCTCCGCTCACCTCTCAACTCACTTCCCCTCTCACCACTCCGCTCACATCCCCACTCACTTTTCCACTCACCTCTCCCCTCACTTCTCCACTCACCCTTTTGCTGACCTCCCCGCTCACTTCTACGCTCACCTTCCCACTCACTTCTCCGCTCACCTCCCTGCTCACTTCTCCGCTCACTTCCTCACTCACTACTCCACTCACCTCCCCACTCAATTCTCTTCTTACCAACTTACTCACTTCTCCGCTCATCTCCAAACTCACTTCTCCACTCACCTCCTCACTCAATTCTCTGCTCACCTCCCCATTCACTTCTCCTCTCACCCCCTTACTCACTTGTCCGCTCACCTCCCCGCTCACTTCTTCGCTCACTTCTTCACTCACCTCCTTACTCACTTCTCCGCTCACCTCCCTGCTCACTTCTCCGCTCACCTCCTTACTCACTTCTTCGCTCACCTCCTTACTCACTTCTTCACTCACCTCCTTACTCACTTCTCCACTCACCTCTCCGCTCACTTCTCCGCTCACCACCCCGCTCACTTCTTCGCTCACCTCCTCGCTCACTTCTCCGCTCACCTCCTTACTCGCTTCTCCGCTCACCTCCTCACTCACTTCTCCGCTCACCTCCCCACTCACTTCTCTGCTCACTTCCTCACTTCTCCGCTCACCTCCCTGCTCACTTCTCCGCTCACCTCCTCACTCAGTTCTTCACTCACCTCCCCACTCAATTCTCCGCTCATCTCCAAACTCACTTCTCCGCTCACCTTCTTACTCGCTTCTCCGCTCACCTCGTCGCTCACTTCTCCGCTCACCTCCTTACTCGCTTCTCTGCTCACCTCCTCACTCACTTCTCCGCTCACCTCCCCACTCACTTCTCTGATCACTTCCTCACTTCTCCGCTCACCGCCCTGCTCACTTCTCCGCTCACCTCCTCGCTCAGTTCTTCACTCACCTCCCCACTCAATTCTCCGCTCATCTCCAAACTCACTTCTCCGCTCACCTTCTTACTCGCTTCTCCGCTCACCTCGTCGCTCACTTCTCTGCTCACCTCCTCGCTCACTTCTCCGCTCACTTCCTCGCTCACCTTTCTGCTCACCTCCTCGCTTATGTTTAAAATTTACTCCGGAATGCAGATTTTTGGGGAAATTTTGGGTAAAATAAATTTGCTCATCTCTTTTCAACTACATTAAGAAAAAAAATCCTAAACCTTTATCTCAGTTTTGGGCCCCACAGCAGAACAACACCTCTAAGCTCGTGTCATCTGCTCCGGAGTTCAGCAGTCGTCTCCTGATCCTCAGACGATGGAGCACTAAGGTCTCTATTACAAAGCTGAATGCACAATTATTATATTATTAGCTATTATATTAGTCACAGGTCACCCTCGCTCTCTTTGACGCCTCTCACAGCTACGCTCACTGCACTCTCCCATAGAAGTCAACAGTTCCTCACTTCCTGATATGTGCCCTTATATCTTCTTCTCGGGTGAGATGAGTCGGCCGCTCTCGAAACTGTAAAAGAAACTCAAAATTATACAGTAAGAGTTCATTAAATAGCTGATTAGAGAACGAAATAAGATGATACATTTCCTCCGAAGGGTCAACAAAGAGTAAATTAAGATGTATCAAAAATGTATTATTATATTATTCTGTGATTGTTACATTTTTCTGTACATTTATATGAATTGTATCAGTCGCTCTTTCCATACTTTTCACCCCGGGGGGCTCCAGATTTGCTCAGATTTCGTTTATATACTATGTTTTTTTAGTTTTGCACAAAAACAGCAGCAAAGAAGTCTCAAGTTTTCCTTTTCCCCGTTGGGATCCATTCATCTCTTTGGATAAGAAAGTAATTTGGATAGCGTTCTGGATTATGAAAAAAAAGAAAAACTCCATCCAAAAAAGGAAGAAAAAAATAATCATGAAGCTAAAAAATAAAGCTGCACTATTGCAGGAAATAACAAAAAAAAAAATCTGTTTCTATAAAGCAAAAATTAGAGCCCCTGTGCCTTCTTGGCACAAGTGTGTGGATCTCAGATTCGGACCTCCATGGGGGGGCTTTTCTTTCTCTTTCAGAGGCCATTATCATCTGTTCAGTAGACATTTGCTGCCTTCTTGGTAATAACTTTACTTTCTACCCGTCCTCGTTGTGTAGACGATTCTTGTTGCCTGTTTAGAGGGAACCGGTCAGGTCCGATATGCAGCCAGAGCCATGAGCAGTTCTGGGTGCATATTCCTATTCCCTGCCTACCCATCCCTGTGTACACTAGCATAGATAAAGAGATCTTTAATAAAACTATTTATAAAGATCTTATATTGTATGCTAATGAGCGAGGGCAGTAGCCCCCTGGGCGTTGCTTCCCTTGCCAGTTGCACCCATTAGTATGTTAGTACACCCCTGTGGGTGTGCTATGATGCTAATGAATGTGCAGTGTCAGAGGATGACCTCACTTACCTCTCTGCTGGATTTTGGCTCAGTGTGCATGACCCCAGAATTCCGGTCATGTGCACTATGAAGCTTGGTGTATGCGTCCTGGCTTCAAACTGATATAGTGCGCATGATCCAAACTCTGGGGTCATGCGCACTGAGCCGAAATCCAGCGTCGGGCGGCGACGGCAGCGGAGAGGTGAGGGAGATCATCCTGTCACGCGTCCTGTGGGCATTCATTAGCATGTTAACACACCCACAGAGGCATACAAACATGCTAATGGAGCTGACTAGCCAGGGTAACTAACTGTTGCACAGCTTCTAGCTTTCCAGGTGCGAACAAAGTTCACAGAGCAGATTACACGGGATAACAAGCTCTTTACTTCCTGAGAGAACATGAGGTAAGGATATGCACAGTCATACAGCATTGCATCAGTAAGAGAAAGTGAAACCAAAAAAGAAAACAAAAGACTTTTTACAATACAGTGAGTAAGGAAACTTTACACAACATCGCTATCTACTGTTGAATCAGCAAAAAGTCCTCTTTCACACATATACAAAGAAGTCCTTGTCTGTTGCATATACCAACACTAACACCCAGAGGACTAGTCCCTGCGCTCATTAGCATACGGTAAAAGATCTTTAGAAATACTATTTCTAAAGATCCCTTTATCTATGCTGGTGTATACAGGGACGGTTAGGCAGGGATTAGAAATATGCACCCAGAACTACTCATGGTTCGGGGGGCATATTACACCTGACCGTTTCCTTTTCATTTGTCTCCTCTCGTAATAACACAGCCGTAAGGCTGTAAGGAAAAGTCATCGCCCGACCGGACGGAGGCAGCAACTCTACCGCATTGTACAGGAAATATTCCAAGATGGATACAAACGCTCAGAGTCATTGGAATAAAAGGCTGAAAATGATTAATTAGGGAATTATTCATTTATGATGTATGATAAGATTGTCTCCATTTTGTTTCCTTTTGCAGCCCCCAGCCCTACTATGACCATTTTACAGTCAAGACGCTCAGGTCTCTATTGACTTACAGTGGAACCTTGGTTTACGAGAACAATCCATTCTGTGAGTGGGCTTGTAAACCAAGTTACTCGTCTTGCAAAGCAAGATTTCCCATAGGAAATCATTGGAATGCAGACAATTCGTTCCATAACTTGTTCAATGTCCCATTCTGGTCCCCTACTGTGCCATTCCACACACACACAACCATGCACGCACACACACATATTATGCTCACCTTACCTTCCGTTCCATTGCCGGCCTCCCGGTTCTTGTAGTTTGCCAATACATGATGTGTATCAGGTAACCATCGCGACCGATGCCGGGACTTGCACTGCCAGAGTGCTGATGTCAAAGGCAGGAGCCGCTTGCCTCTGATTGGTCAGTGCGTTGCCTTTGAGTAGCGGCTGACAGCGGAAGTTTCTCCATCGTCGCGATGGTTACCCGATACACATCCTGCAGCGGCGAACTACAAGAACCGGGAGGCCGGCGATGGAACGGAAGGTAAGGTGAGTATAATATGTGCGTATTTGTATGTGTTTGTGCGGACTGCAAAAGCGAATCAGAGCGCTGTGAATGTACGGAACCGGAAGTGTGTGCGGTGAGTATTTGCTTGTACGACAAAGCTTGCTCGTAAACTGAGTTACAAATTTACAGCAAGCTTTGCTCATATAGCGAAATGCTCGCAAACTGGGTTACTGGTAAACCGAGGTTCCACTGTATATGGGATTTGGGGTCCGGGGTCAAGTCCTGGTCCCAGTCCAAACTTTTATTTAAAGTCCTTCCGAACTTGGCGAACCCGAACTTCCACAGGTCCAATCATCCCCACTAACAGAGCCTCCGACAGAGAAGTGGACAGACGCTCAGCAATATTTATTTTGTAGAGAGATACAATGTTGCAATATGGTGAAAAGACACAGCAAAAGCCAAGCCCCGAATACAAGAGCGCGGGGAACGCCGCAGGAAATGACCAAAACAGATGAACAAATTCTCTGATGTTTCCTGATATTCCTCTTCTCTATTATTTGTTTCCTGTCTTGGAAAATATAAAGATGATTATCTAAGAAAAGGCTTCTCTGCCCGGATCGGATTGTGAATTCTGATCCACTCTGCACCTTTCCAAATAATAAAGTGGGAGAGGAGGACGGTGGTCGGGGGGCGCTAGATGTCACTTCAACAATTAAAAAAAGGAATGATAAAAAGTAGTAAAAAATATTTCCATCTGCACATTTCAGAAAAAATGAAAATTCAATAGTGTTTTCACGGAGTGTTGATGCCCCTTTTTCTCTGACAATTCTTAGTTAGGTTTCTTTTCTGAATTTTCCAATAGGCTTCTTTCTCTACATGAAAAGAAAATTAGTTAGAAAGCACGTCTACATAACAAAGTCAGTAAAAAGGTCTGAAAATCCTTGGGCCTTCTTCCTTATGTTCTTACGTCTGGTTACATTTCGCCTGGGATGGAGCTTGATCACTTGATGTCTTGGAGATCTCTGGCCCGTGCTAGGTGCGCTCAGACTTCTGCAGTTTTTGCTTCTCACCTTTTTTTTGCTTCACACCTTTTCAGCAATAACTCATGATTTAGAGCAACAGCACTACTTTCTTTCAGACATAGAAGGCGGGCAGCTCAGACTCCATTCCCAATTTCGCACTGCTCTTACTCCACCTCTTGGACCATCAACCTTTCCTTTACCCTATAGACCAATCTTCCATTACTCACTGGTCACCTGTCTCTTCCACACAACTTTCTAGTCTTAAATGTAGGCTTCACCAGGGTCTCACACCACCCAATTTGACATAACTCCCTTCCTGGCTGATGTCTTTTTGAGCTCTAGTAAACTCATAACCAGTGTCTCCTCACCAGCATGCCAACTGTGCCTCAGCTCCAGAAGCTTTTGGCCAACAGTTCACCATCTTTCTTGCCAAGCATGCCCCCAGTCCTTCACCTATGGTGCACCCTAGATGGACAAGCCCATTCTGGCCTACAAGTCTTTGCCGTTCTCCAATGGTCAGGCCTAGATCCAACAGTTTACAGAGGACAATAACTGGTCTTCTTTGGGCCAACTACACTCTACACTTTTGGTGCCAAACATATGATATTCATTAGTTCATCTCTGAGATTTGGTGCAGTCTTCCCACGCCGTCAATGCTCTTCCTTGACCTCACAATGATGCCAATACCTTCTCTTTCAAGCTGCTGACAGCCTAAAAAACTGAACCTTGGTCTTGCCAGGATATGGAATTGATGCTGAGTACCGCGGCTTTCCAGTCCAGAAACCTAGGCGCCAAAAGTGCACAATATCACAGCACAATATTACTGTACATATACAGTATATTCAGGGTGTAGGCAACAGAGGAAAACATGGATGTACTTCTAGTGGGTGCAGGGTTTCCAACGGCACCCGAACCCTGCAGCCTATGGGGCTCAAAACTGCACTTTGGTCCATACGAGAACCAATGAAGGCAAAGATTTTGTGTTGGTGCTTGTGGCTTTCATGCTGCACCGCTGGGGGTATATTTGTCAGCACCGAGTGGCCCCCTAAGTGTATACGATGGGTTACCAGATGGAGAATGGTCGGTGTGCGCAGCTTCCTAGTAATAGCTATGCCTTTTTTATTTTACGTTGCTGCCAATGTCAATTGGAGACTATAATTACATTTAATCCTTTGCAGACAAAGTCGGAGGATTTCAAACCTTTCCAGATTTTCTTTTTACGTCTTCACATATTCCTTGTCAGCTAATGTCGTTCTTTTCCCTCGTCGTGATCCGTCTCGAGTGCTTGAGATTAAATAATAAATAATACTTCCAGTATGTCTGTTACCGAACAATGTGCAGACGATGGAATCAAAGCTTCCCATCCCCTCCGCAGATGACATCAAAACCCGCTCACTCTTATCAAGAAGAAACTGCACAAATTTCTTCTCAATTCTCAAGTAAAACTCTCAGTGTCATTTTCTCATCGCTGATTAAGATAACAAAAAAAAGGCGAATTTTACAAGGAAGGAAGGAAATGCAATAAAACGATCGTCAGAACAAGACTCGTTTTATCAGAACCATTTTCTAATTAAATATTTCATAACCCCCAAATTATCCAAATTATCCTGGCACTTATGAGACAAAAGAACGGAAAGAATTGTTAGAAAAATTAAGGGTTTTTTTTTATTTAAGAAGCACAATTTTTTTTAAATTTTATCCAAATTTTTTTTAAGATCGAAACTTATAAATTTAAGGTGAATTTCTGGAGTACAAATGATCAGATAGCGTCCGTATATAATTGTGCGTCCTGACTTGTTCTAAGGAGAAAAAAGAAACTGAATCAATTGGAAAGTTCCGTTTAATACAATTGTTTTCCTACTAAAATTTATCTTCAGCTGCAACATTGTTTCTGATAGTGTCACTTCAAGTATCATTTCTTAGGAAAAAACCCTACAGTTTTTGAGCCACGGCCAGACTTGCTTCTGGTTTTAGCTCTGCGTGCATGGGGAAAGTATGACTGCACATTGAGTGCCGGAGGGTCCACATTTTAAGAGCCACATTCCTCGTGCCACTCTTTAGACCCCAAGCGAGGCGGCAGAGACTCCACATGGAGCTATATTTCTGTATATGTCCCGTGATCACATATGGGCCAACTCTATGTGTTGTCACATGAAAGCATCATGGAGACATCATATGGGCCATCAGATTTCTATATGTAACAGTATATGGGTTCATGATGTGGTCATGTGCTTGGGACATAACGCTCACCATAAAATCTTCCTACCGATGTGATCCTTTAGACCCTCAATTATCCAGATATTGAGGCTCTGGTTCCCCCTTTTGACTGTAGAGGAGACACAAATGTGTGGTGCCGCTCCATACAAAGTCTATGTGACTGACAAAAACATTTGAGTGCGATGCTCGTCAAGCTGCATTGGTCCCATAGACAATCAATGGATCTTGGGATCGGTGCACTCTTGGGTTTAGTGCACTCTTTGGTTCGGTGGACTTTTGGAATCAGTGGACTCTTGGGATCCATGGGCTCTTGGGATCGGTGGACTCTTGGGTTCAGTAGACTCTTGGGTTCGGTGAACTCTTGGGTTTGATGGACTCTTGGGTTCAGTGGACTCTTGGGATCGATGGACTCTTGGGTTCGGTGGACTCTTGGGTTCGGTGGACTCTTGGGATTGGTGAACTCTTGGGTTTGGTGGACTCTTGGAATCGGTGGACTCTTGGGATCGGTGGACTCTTGGGTTTGGTAGACTCTTGAGTATGGTGAATTCTTTGGTTTGGTGGACTCTTGGGATCAGTGCGAGTCTAAGTGATCAGATCTCCTGTGATCACTATGTTATATACACTGTTGGTAGATGATAAGCTGTTATCCGGGGACTCTCCATTAGGTCACATGTCCTCTCCAAAAAATAGGAAGTCAGAAATATTGGTTACTCGTTAAAAATTTCAGCCTGATGATTAGTTTTTAAGGGGTTTTCCCACTTAAAGAAATGTATATTTGCCTTTTGGATGCACAAGTTTAATTTACATGTAAAATACATATATTATTGGTTAAGTGGTTAATTTTTTAATTTTTTATTAGATCCCTTGTGTAACATGAGGCAGGCTCATTCGGTGGCGGTGGATCATCTATGCCCATTAGTCCGGTTGGACACGCGGTTGCTGGTGTAGCAGCCAGGTGGAGCAGGCGGAATGCGGACACAAAGAATGAAAATATAACAGTTTAATAAAGTCCAGGAATTAACAGACAGATAACGGACATGGGCAGAGATACAGGACATCATGGCCGAACATGATGGCAGCAAAACCAAAGACCTGGAAAAGATACCAGAGAAGTCAAAGGCCTTGGACGATGAGCAGCAGAATCACAGACGACTGTGAGCACAAAACAGGGTTGCTGGAGACCACAGGCAGGAAGGCAGCAGACTTACTGACCGCAGGGACAAAGCAGAAGACTCTCAGGAGTGATACTGATGTCTGACAACCTTGACAGCTCCATCAAACTGAAGGCGGACACAAACAGAAGGTCCAAGGACTCGGGGCAGGTCACAGACAGGACACCGGAGTTCACCAGAAGCCACAATGCAGCACAACAAGCCGACTCCATCTCAGTCCCACAGAACTTACTCACACAGTGTCGGTCTCCATCAAGGCCCAGGCCAAGAAGCCCTTAAAGAGGCCGTGGCGGTTCATCAAATTGAAATACACCAGACTACCTGCAAAACCTGACATGGAGCCCAAACCAGGGGCAGGAGCTGTACACCTCGCAGTTGTACACCGTGCCTGATCCTAATTTCCCACTTCTTCCACTAGGCAGACGGCGCCCTGCAGGGACCGGGGAGACATTGCTGTGCGCCTCTGTGACCAACTAATACAAGAGTCTTGGTGGACTTTACCATTGGGAACAGCAACATTAATATTCAAGCATAAAGGGTGCTTTACACGCTGCGACATCGCTAACGATATATCGTCGGGGACACGGTGTTTGTGACGCACATCCGGCGTCGTTAGCGACATCGCAGCGTGTGACAGCTAGGAGCGACGATCAACGATCCAAAAATGACAAAAATCGCTCCTTTTCATAATATCGTTGGTGTTTCATTCCACAGGTTGTTCGTCGTTCCTGCAGTACCACACATCGCTATGTGTGACACCGCAGGAATGATGAACATCATCCTACCTGCGTCCATCGGAAAGGAGGAAGGAAGGAGGTGTGCGGCATGTTCCGGACGCTCATCTCCTCCCCTCCTCTTCTATTGGGCGGCCGTTTTGTGACGCCGCTGTGACGTCGCTGTGACGCCGAACACACCTCCCCCTTTAAGGAGGGATTGTTCGGCAGCAACAGCTACGTCGCTAAACAGGTATGTGCGTGTGACGCTGCCGTAGCGATATTGTTCACTACGGCAGCGATCACCATATGTCGCACGAATGACAGGGGCGGGTGCTATCGCTTGAGACATCGCTAGCGATGTCGCAGCGTGTAAAGCCCCCTTTAGGGACCAACACTAGAAATATGGATTATAGAGATGAGCAAATGGATTTAAGACTGATCAATTTCTTTACAAATTTCTTAAGCTTTCATGATTTGATTCTCGTGAATTTTGGCAAAACAGTGCCCAGTTGTCCCCATTTTGGTGGATTCTAAAGGGTGCTTTACACGCTGCGACATCGTTAGCGATTGCTAGCGATGTCGCGAGTGATAGCACCCGCCCCCGTCGTTCGTGCGACATGTGGTGATCACTGCCGTAGCGAACAATATTGCTACGGCAGCGTCACACGCACATACCTGTTCAGCAACGTCGCTGTTACTGCCGAACAATCCCTCCTTCAAGGGGGAGGTACGTTCGGTGTCATAGCGACGTCACAGCGGCGTCACAAAACGGCCGCCCAATAGAATAGGAGTGGAGGAGATGAGCGGCCGGAACATGCCGCCCACCTCCTTCCTTCCTCCTTTCCGATGGACGCAGGTAAAGAGATGTTCGTCGTTCCTGTGGTGTCACACACAGCGATGTGTGGTGCCGCAGGAACGACGAAAACCTGCGGACTGAAACACCAATGACATTATGATTTGTAGTGACATGTCAACGATCAACGATTTTTGCCATTTTTGCGATCGTTGATCATCGCTCCTAGCTGACACACGCTGCGATGTCGCTAATGACGCCGGATGTGCGTCACAAACACCGTGACCCCGATGATTTATCGTTAGCGATGTCGCAGCGTGGAAAGCACCCTTAAGGGTCAAAAAGAGGGTAAAATAATATCCTCACCTCTTCTTGTCCTCTCAGGATCTCTCCTGATTCTGGGTCCTCTTATTAGATCCTTTGTACTGATGTCTATTTGCTTCATGTGACGGTAACGGATGAAGCTAAGAACTGTGGCGCAGAAGAAACGGAAAAAGAAGATAGAAAACAGAGCAGGGGACAGCAGTGGTGGGAGTAATAGCGAGAGATCAGGGGAGGGGAGTATAAGAATTTTTTAACCCCTTCCAGGAAGATTCAATTAGCACCAAATGTATTCAATATAAATTGAATTTCCCGGGGGGATTTAAAGCCAATCTGTCAAAATTTAATTTTTGGGGCAGATTCTCTTATGTCTAATGGATCTGCCTAAGTGGAATTCAATTTATAGATTTACCATATTTTTCATATTTTAAGGCGCACCCTAAATTTAGAAAACAAAAAACTAAAAACCAAAAATGGGGTCCATCTTATACTCCACTGGAAGGCGGGTACCAGTGGTGGTGGAGCAGGGTCACAGGAGTCATGGACGGTGCTGGAGAAGGGCAATGCTGCAGGTGCTGCGGTGGGGGCTGTGCTGGCTATGGAGGCTATGGTGGCAGCAGGGGTTGTACTGACTGTGGGGGCCCTGCTGGCTGCAGGGTCTTTCCTGGCTGCAGGGTGTGTCCTGGCTGCAGATGCTCTGCTGGCTGCCGGGTGTGTCCTGGCTGCGGGAGTGTGACGCCCCTGCAGCAGTCGAACCGCTCGGATCAGGGGTGATTGCTCGTGGTTCGAGGGTGTGCGGACCCAGCGGCTAGGGGCCACACTCAAATGAAGAAGGGGGTATTTACAGGGGAGATATAGTTTGTGACGCCACCCGTGGTGTGCGGTAATGGGGAGTACCGCCGCTGCCGTTGCGAGTCCCCAGGGTGACGGAGTGGGGCAGCTAGATGACGTTACCCTCCATGGGTAGGGAAGGCCCAGGGACCACGGCTGAGGGTGCAGGGGCTGGTTGCAGGGGTTAATCAGGTACTCACTCAGCAAGAAAGCAGACGCTGACAACGTAGTAAACCAAGTCTCTGGGTGCCGCTGCCCTCTTGGGGAGCTTGTCCGGGTCCCGTCTCCTGCAGTACTGCCTGGTGGTCTATGGCCTGCCTCCTGGCACTATATTTTAGAGTGTCCTTTGTGGCCCGTCAGTTTGGAGCTTTCCAGGCCCCGCTCCTTGTTATGAGTAGCAAGGGGAGCTTGCTCTCAGGAGCTCATGCTTGGGATTTCAGTGGGCTGCTTTGCTTGGAAAGCCCTATCCCCCTCGTTGCACTAGTGCCCCCGATTTCTGAGCTTCGTGGGAACAGTCCATTTAGGCCCTGTCCTGTTAATTGCCGGGTTGCTTGAAGCTTCTCCCCGACTTAAGGTCTGTGTACCCCATCGTGCCTTCGGTCCAAGCCCGGCTATTGAACTGCGGCTGTTGGCTATCCTCCAAGACTAGCCAAGCACCGAGTCACAATTTCCCGCGACCGGGTCTCCGACTCCTCCTGGTCCAGACCACCGTCTGTGACCTAGTCTCCTTTCCCCTGGGATCTCCAACTCCCAGCTTCCTCAAAGCTCCTCTCAGCTCGAGAGCTGCCACTCCACTCTTGGGAGCTGCTACTCCCAGCTTTCACTCACTGGGAGCTACTTCCGTTCTGCCTGTCAGCTCTGCTCTGTTTTCCACTGACTTGTCATCACAGGGCGGTGCGGTGGGCGTCCCTGATGCTCTGTCAGTCATGCGGGCTTCAAAGAATTGGCGACCAGAGTCGGCGTATGCACAGATAGAGCTATTGGCTCAATGACAAGCCAAGATCTCATCTGTGCACGCGCCACCTCCGGGCACCATTTTCCTTAAGTCCAGGTAAGGGAGATCAATTGGTTGAAGGTGGCACATGTGCAGACGAGATCTTGAGCTGAAAGCTACATCTGCGCACACGCCAACTCCGGGTGCCATTTTGTTTGAAGCCCGCACTGACCCCAGAGCATCTGTGACACCCACCACACCGTCCTTCTCCACAGTCCACACAGTCAGCAGGGCTTCCGCAGCCAGCAGGGTCCATGCCACTAGAGCACCCACCGCCAGTACAGCCCTCGCCACCAGCACAGTGCCCATTCTCCACCTCCTGGTAAGCTACATTCAGATTGTAAAATGCACCCCTTATTTTCCTCCCAAATTTTGGGGAGAAAAAGTGTACTGCCCTGAGAGGGGCCCGGCCTGCTTCTCCGCTTGCTCGGGCCGAGCCGCTCGAGGTCCGGGCTCGAGTTGTCGGTGGCATGAGCGCCTCTGGACCGGGGGCCACGTCGCTCTGTTAAGGGGAGAGGCAGTGGGGTGGTGGGGGTGGTGACAGGACGAGGCGCGCAGCTGGAGAGGGCCGCGCTGTCGTCCAACGGGTCGTGACTCCACCCATGGGTCGTGGTGACGGGATGCACCACCGCTGCGGCTGAAGTGAAGGCGGGCTCATCCGGGATTGGTGTCGCGGCCGCAGCATGGATGTTAGACCCTCCGTGGGTAGGGGCGGTGTGTCCCGGGGCCCGGTGGGGGACTGGAGCGCTGATGTTGTTGTCGGGGTGCAGGGTGCCGTGCCGCGGTGTAGTGTCGTGCCTGGATGGCACTGGTGTACTCACGATTGATTCACACTCAGAGTCACTGGTAAACCAAAGTTCGGATGTGGTCGGTTCCCGCGGCCAGCTGTGGATGTCCCCTGTGGAGTTGATGGTGGCCCCTTTTCCCGTGCACCTCTGGTTGTTGTGTTTTTGCTCCCCTGCCTGAGCAGTGGTAGCCCGCTCCCCGGCGTTAAGCTGCCGGAGGAGCCCTCGGTTGCCCGCAGGTGCTGGCCTGTCGGGTACTTGGCCCTTGGTGGTAGCGCTCACCCTGTCTCGGTGGGCTTTTGCCTTCTTTCGGGACTTTGGGTGTGGATGAACCCGTGAGGTCCAGCCAGCAATCAGTCAATTTGCCTATACTCAGTGGCTTCTAAGCTAGGACGGGGTCTGAGTACCCGGTTTCTGGTACTCCGGTACACGGTTGACTCCCCGATTCAGGACCGGCGGGCTCCAACCCAGGCCCGGTCCGTACGGTTCCGCCGGTTGCTGTACCAGTACTCCTGCAGACGGCCACCACCGTCTGCCTGCCTGACGTTTCCAAGGGGCCCAGGCTCCTACCCGGGTCCCTGACAGCTGCTCCCCTACCACTCACTGTCAACTCTAAAACTTCACTGTTTGAACTTCCTGCCCCAGGACAGTAGTCTCCTCGGTGGGCGTGTCTTTCCACCTGACTCTGCCCACCTGGTGTGCTCTACTGGCCCTGAGGGAGGCATCAGGTCTCCCTCTCGGGTGACGTGTGTGGGACCTCACAGGGGGTGGGGTGTGCGTGTATGTGGTAGGTGTAATTATCTGTGACCCCTGGGGTCCAGGGTGTCACAAAAGTGCGTCTTATAATCTAAAAAACACGGTACATGTTTATATTATTTTTATTGTATCTTTATTCGGTTTAGTGGTAAAACCCCTTTTAAGAATTGCATAGTAAATGATGAGAGCTCCAATAATGTTTCCACAGAGTAACAATCCTTTCATCGGGCTGTTCCCCGTGGTGCAGGGATTCGGCTCCTGATTCCCGCACTTTCCGGTGCCACTGCCTTTTTCTGAGTGTTACATTTTATCACAGAGAATAATATGTTGTTTGTAAGACCGGTAAATGCATTGTACTCTCCGGAGGGTCCGTGAAATATAATTTTCTGTAATCACTCAAAAAAAAAGAGGTCAGATAATTTGCTGGAAGTAATATTAGGTCACTCGGTGGGATAATAAAGTTTTTATGTTCTTGGAAGTCTGACAATGGCAGCTTTGTCTTTAGCGGATGATTTATGACTGTAGCATTATAACATAAATGTAGCTTTCTGGTGAGTCTCCGTGCGCTCCCCTAATACGTGCACGCTTCACTCGCCCTGAGCCATCGCCGCTCTCCTAACAAAGAAATAATAAGGGATGCCCAAAAGAAAAAAAATCAAATAATGTGATTACAACTGCAACAGGTTCTGCTGCGTGTTCTGGGTACGACGCTTCATGTACGAGCAGAAATGGGGGCGTAAGGGATGATGGATGGTCACAATAATAGGATGCTCCTTGTCACATTCCGGATAATGGAGCAATCTCACCAGACCGAATGGGTTTTATTTTCATGATGATGAACTGAAAGGAGCAGGTTACAATGTAAGCCGGAATAATGGAGGCAGGAGGACACTGGAGTGTAAGCCGTGTATAAAAAACAACAAAAACCAAAACACCCCTGTATCTGGAGATCCAACAAAGTAATGAGCAGCCTAATGTCACCAAACTTTAGCCTCCCTAATGAACACTCTCCACAAGCGACAAGTCTGGGAGACAGACAGAGATGACATTGGGACTGGTGCACATAGTGAAGTACAGCGTAAACCTTCTCCAGCAGATCTCCTCGCTGGAAATCAGACCAGATGGGTCGTCACAATCCTGAGATCAGAGACGAGAAGCGTCCAGTTGGAAAGGCACGGTGGCTGAGGACGTGGGCCACGCTCCATTTATCGTCTATGGCAGTGTTCCTCAACTCCAGTTCTCAAGGCCCACCAGCAGATCAGGTTTTCAGAATTTCCCACAGGTGATAGAATTATTCTCTGTGTGCAATATTGTTGAAATCCTGAAAACCTGATCTGTTGGTGGGCCTTGAGGACTGGAGTTGAGGAACACTGGTTTATGGACCTGCCGAGCTCAGCAGTAGATTATCTCCAGAGTCTCATAGACCATTAACGCAGCAATGGTGCACAGGTGCTGCGCTTCCAATTCTTATTGGGCATCTTAGAGGTCCATTTTCAACAACTAAGAACAACCCTTTTCAGGGATAAATGTCATCTTCTCATACTTCTGGGTTTGCCTGCTTTGCTTTTATGGTCTTGTGATGCTAGTCACTACTTACAGATAGTATAGATGGAAGGGTAGTCAGACAAGCTAGGGTCAGGAATCTGGAGGACATGACAGGACACAGGGAATAAGCAGAAACACATTCACATCACAGATCAGAATTCCAGGAGAGTCCGTATTAGATTCAGGGAGCAGACAGAGACGTGGTCAGGTAACGGTCCGAGGTCAGAAGCCAGGAGGTAACGACAAGAACAGGGAGCAGACAGAGACGTGGTCAGGTAACGGTCCGAGTTCAGAAGCCAGGAGGTAACATCACAGACAGAGACGTGGTCCGGTAACGATCCGAGGTCAGAAGCCAGGAGGTAACATCACAGACAGAGACGTGGTCCGGTAACGGTCCGAGGTCAGAAGCCAGGAGGTAACGACAAGAACAGGGAGTGGGCAGAGAGTAGTCAATCAACAGTCCCGGGGTTAGAAAACTTAGATCAGAACACGAACCAAGAGAACAGCTGCAGAACCAGAGAGTACAACTGGCGAAGTTCTGGGAGAGCATGCACAGTAATGAGACAGCAATTACCAGTAAGGCGGAACACCTGAGTAATCAGCACCTCCCAGAACCTGCATGGAATCCTGTGCTGTCAAGCAACCTTTCAGCTAGTGCTCAGAGAAACACAGCAGAGATCTCCAAATGCAAGATGCTCTGCACATAGGAAACATGTCACTTCAGGCTCTGTAGTTCAGGAAGGCGCAGCAGAGCATCACCTGGGTGCAAAATGCTCTGCACAGAGCGATCGTGACAGCTCTTTTCAAGTATAAAGAAACATCTCCAGTTCATAAAAATTGACACGGTGTAAAGAGCATCAAATTTCAAATAAACCCTAAATTTTACGTTAGCAAAAATTTTGATTTGGAAAGAATCAATTCCCCAAAAATTGCAAAACTGCAAAGCCTCCAATTGACCTGAATACATGTGTGTAACACTCTGAGGGCTCCTAGGACCGTGTCCAATAACATTTATGTTATTTAACTCAAAGACAGGCATAGTAATGTACAGTGACCCCATCATTGGAACACATGGTAATCAATAGCCCCTATTTAGTAACACGGGCACTAATAGAGTTATAATATTTTGTTTAATAAAAAATGGTCTAAATGTTATCCCTCTTAGTAATGCATGGTCAGATGGACCATTCTGTGCCAAAGACTGACGTAAACTGATGGTGTCGGTGTCAGAGGTAACATCCTGCTTTAAATGAGATGAGTGATGTGCTGTGTATTACTTAGTGCCCAATGCTTCCTCTCCACTAATAAGCTTTCCAGAGGCAAAGGAGGCTATGTTGCTTATATTTAAGTGGATAGGGGAGTTAAAGGACTAGTTTTAGTTTTTTGTGTCACATGTATAAGGACAGGCTGAGGATTAGCGCTCTCATTTACCATCTGAGAGCATGCACATTTAAACGTTGCTTTTTTCCTTTGGGCATTTAAGAATTAATCCCTTCCCCAGACTTGCTGAGCTGTCCTCACTTGAGCACTTCCAGGCTGTATTTAATCCCTCTGTTTCCTGGAGAGGTTGCTGGTTATTCTATTCAGTTAGGAGCTAGCCAGGGAGCAGAGAGGACTTGTTCTTCCTGCTTCTGGTTTTGCTGTGATTGTTTTTGGTGATTGTTTTAAGTTGTTTATACTACCTCCTTTTCTTTGTACCCTTACCCGTTCACCTTTGGTTATCCCCTGGTGCAGGGTTTAGGTGTGTTTGGGTTTTTGTTTACCCCTGTCTGTTGTTCTGTATTGGTGGGGTTTTCGGGGTCTCTGTCCCTGTCAGTTCCGTGGGTGGTGGAGCCAGGACAGGAGACAAGGCCACGTTGGAGGCTCGACTCTGAGTACCTTTAAGTCTACCGTCGGGATAAGGGACAGCACAGTGACCCCAGTCTTAGGGTAAGCTGAGTAGCCCCTATACCATCCTTGTCTCCCCATTACATTAGGAAAAGAAAATCTAGCAGAATGAAATAAGATAAGCAAAAAAAAATGCAAAAACTCAGAAGAAGTTGTTGCTTAGATGCCAATTCGAATGCCGAGTCTTATACCTTATGCTTGGATGGGCGCAGAGGTTGGATGCACCGTTCCTACAGTGACTAATACAATCTGCAGTGTGATCGTTTGCTCCTGACCTAGAACCATGAATTTAGGATCTGGGAATTATACAAGGAGCGTTCCTTTTTTGTTATTGTCTTTATAAAAGGAAGATGCCTATCTGATGGAAATCAAATGTTTGTGCCAAATTTGAGAAAATACGTTGATTTCGGTTCTCAGCAGATTTTCTCATCTCCGGCATTATTGTGATAGTTGAGATTTTTGAGATCATGCGTTGTCACTTGAAGATGAGGGTCCATTACTCTCAACATTAGCGTTTTACTTTTTGAGACATTTTTGTAAAAAAACTTCCATGACTTTAACTAAGGTTATCGCAAGGGTAAATGAGCACAATACGAGGAGGGCAACACTCTGCATAAAACAACTCCGCACACACACATAGCGCCGGTAATATTGATAATGAGGGAGTCTTTCTTGATGAGCTTCATAAATTCTAAACTTCCCGATTTTTCGGCAGACGGCATTTACATCAATGGTCACCCATCCAAGATTCTCTTCATTACCATCTCTTTATACCATGAAATGTGAAAATCGGACTGAATTTTCAAACCTGCTTGATTAACACATCAGTCGCTCAATCCATTATTAGAAACTATGTCACCAATGACTTTGGGCCTCTTGGGGGAAAATCACATAAGTCAAAGCTGAATAATAATTTAGGTTTTTACTTTCCGCAAGTGAGAATTCTGTGTTTTGTGATATGTTGGAAAACATACGCGGGCGGCAAGGACATTGATGTGATAAGGAAATAGATGGAGGAGTCTGACATTAGCAATCATCATTCGTGGCGTAAAAAAAAAAAATCTCCACTCTCATGTTTTGCTTTGTCTCAAAGATTTTAGAATTGTATTTTTTTTTTCCAGTTATCTACTATAGAAATGAAGTAACACCCAATATCAGTAGACAAGCCACATTATTATTATTATTATTATTATTATTATTATTATTATTAATGGCCTTCAGCTGGATCTCGAGCCCCGGAGACTTGATGGATGAACGCTCTGTAGGAAGATACATAGTAGACACAGAATAAAGGTTCTTAATGTGTCACCTTTAAGTGGGTAAATTCCGTCCACATCTTATTTTTACTAAAGGTCTAAAAATTAAAAATGAACATGTTTGTACTTATGTTAAGCAAAAAGATTCACCGGATACCGGTCCGGTGGCCTCAGTAGTCCTTGTCTTTGGATCTGAGTCTTGTGAACCTCCTTCTACCTCCACCATCCATGGGACCTTTTGTAAAAAAGCACCATGACATCATTACGTGGTAGCATGGTGCCCACACAATGTCACTGAGGGTCACTAACCAAAAGAGCCGCCAGAGACTCTGCAGATAGGAAGAAGTTCCCATGGCTCTAGTCTAATGGCTACAGACTACCGAGGACCAGTGGCTATGACTACTGAGGACCACTGGTCATGACTACCTAGGACCAATGGCCATGACTACCGAGGACCAATGGTCGTGACTACCAAGGACCAATGGCCATGACTACCTAAGATGAATGGCCGTGACTTCTGAGGATAAATGGCCATGAATACTGTACATAGGACGAATGGCCATGACTAACGAAGACCAATGGCCGTAACCACCGAGGAAAAATAGCCGTGACTACCGAGGACCAATGGTCCTGACTATCAAGGACCAATGGCCATGACTGCCTAGGATGAATGGTCTTGACTACTGAGGAAAAATGGACATGGCCACTGAAGACCAATGGCCATGACTACCTAGGACCAATGACCAAAACTACCGAGAACCAATGGCCATGACTACTGAGGACCAATGGATTTATCGTGTACACAAACAGAGAGGTGTCCAAATCCATGAAAAATAGATTAGCCCTTAAAGGCTTTATACCCCTTCAAAAAAAGTTATCTTTTATAGGACACATGATAATTTCCCATAGAAAATGGATGGAGATCGAGCATGTGCACCTCCACTCTATTTAATATGGGGTTGCAGAGCCCATTTCTTGGAGTTCCAGAGCCCTGCACTAAGATCCCAGTGGTCAGCAAGTTATCATCTATCCTATAGATAACAGATAAGTTGATTTTTCTGGAATAGCCCTTTAAATACTGTTGCTTATTTCTTTGAGGTGAGACGATCAAAGGCAATCACAATTGAAGGGACTGAGCTCTCGGAGGAGTTCTCAGCAGCTGGACATCAACTGGTTAAAGTTTTGGACATGATTGTCCCTATGTTATGTCATACATTTTTTTAAATCACAGCCCAAAATCCCATGGTTCCTGCAATGTTTCATGGCTTCGGTCATGGAGGAGCGGGATGGGAAGGGGCTCCTGTAATGTTTCATGGCTTCGGTCATGAAGGAGCGGGATGGGAAGGGGCTTCTGTAATGTTTCATGGCTTCGGTCATGGAGGAGCGGTAAGGGAAGGGTCTCCTTTAATGTTTCATGGCTTCGGTCATGGAGGAGCGGGATGGGAAGGGGCTCCTGTAATGTTTCATGGCTTCGGTCATGGAGGAGCGGGATGGGAAGGGGCTCCTGTAATGTTTCATGGCTTCGGTCATGGAGGAGCGGTAAGGGAAGGGTCTCCTTTAATGTTTCATGGCTTTGGTCATGGAGGAGTGGGATGGGAAGGGCTCCTATAATGTTTCATGGCTTCAGTCATGGAGGAACGGGATGAGAAGGGGCCCCTGTAATGTTTCATGGCTTAAGTCATCGAGGAGCGGGATGGGAAGGGGCTCCTGTTATATTTCTTGGCTTCAGTCACTGAGGAGCAGGATGGCAAGGGGCTCCTGTAATGTTTCATGGCTTCTGTCATGGAGGAGTGGGATGGGAAGGGGCTTCTATAATATTTCATGGCTTTGGTCACAGAGGAGTGGGATGGGAAGGGGCTCCTGTAATGTTTCATGGCTTTGGTAATGGAACAGCGGGATGGGAAGAGGCTCCTGTAATATTTCATGGCTTCAGTCATGGAGGAGTGGGATGGGAAGGGTGCCCTGTAATTTTTCATGGCTTTGGTCATGAAGGAGTGGGATGGGAAGGGACTCCTGTAATTCTTCATGGCTTTGGTCATAGAGGAGCAGGAGAAGTAGGAGCCCCTGTAATGTATCATGGCTTCGGGCATGGAGGAGTGGGATGGGAAGGGGCTCCTGTAATGTTTAATGGCTTCAATAATGGAGGAGCAAGATTGGAAGGAGCTCCTGTAATGTTTCATGGCTTTGGTCATGGAGGAGCGGGATGGGAAGGAACTACTGTAATGTCTCATCGCTTCGATCATGGAGGAGCGGGATGGGAAGTGTCTCCTGTAATGTTTCATGGCTTCGGTCATGAAGGAGCAGGATAGGAAGGGGCTCTTATAATGTTTCCTGGCTTTGGTCATGGAGGAGCAGGATGGCAAGTGGCTCCTGTAATGCTTCTTGGCTTCGATCATGGAGGAGCAGGATGGGAAGGGGCTCCTGTAGTGCTTCATGGCTTTGGTCATGGAGGAGTGGGATGAGAAAGGGCTCCTGTAATGTTTCATTGCTTCGCTACGTCTTTGCTGATGGTATCAGAAGCGGTTCTACAGTTGTATTTCCTCCTGGATGTTTGCCATGTAAAGTTCCAAGACTTAAATATTTGCACTCCAGGATACAACATTGGATATATAGTTTACAATACTCCATATTACCAGCTGTCTATGGTCGAGGCTTCAGAATTGTCACATTTTCCTAACAGTTTCTGAGAAAAGTCATTTTCCGTGGAGAAAAACTTGAGTAGAAGTGCTCTCCGCGTATGTAAATATTAATATCACAACAACCCGAATGTATTTGTGCCGTCTCGGAAAGTACATCTGTTTAGACACCTGCAGAATTCTTGCAAGCTGGCGTTTGTGCTCCTGGAGTTATGTAAGTGTTCGGTGCGGCGTCTGCCAGAATGACGGCACTACTGAGTCAGGAAGATGGCAGACCAGTCAGGAAATAATTGAAAAGAGATTTCACATTCTCCCCTTTGTGAGAGTCGGACTATTAACACGTTTATCATATCGGTGCACATTGGAGACGCTTCGTCCATGCAAAGTGTGCGGCGGATGATAACTCGGACAGTGGCGAGTATTCCCCTCCTCAGTCCTGTCAATGCCGCGCTCTCGTCTCAGGCTCAGGTCCTGTCTGACAGAGAGCTGTCATGGTAAGAGCAGACCAAAAGATGATTGTTAGAAGGATTTCGCTCTCCGTGTACTTTGCCTAATAGGAAGACTGGCTCAGCATTTCCTCAAGCAAGAAAAGACAGATGAAATCTCAGGACACATCAATGTTGCTGCCTCTCAAAGATTTCCTGTCAAAATGGGCCTATAAGGGCTGGGAGGTTTTTCAATAACATTTTTTCCCTTCCGACGGTTGGATTTCTAGTCCTCAGTAGAGAAAAACCCTGCAAAATCCCGGATCGGCCTCTGAGAATGAGACAAGCAAATGACCTTGATTGCTGCAGTTAAACAAATGGAGGCAGAAATTCCCTTTTCAGATGTTAATTTGCAAATGGATTAAAAGATTGAATTTTTAATTGATGTATTTCAATTCTTTGCATTATATTTAGAAGCGAGGAGTCAGAAGTTTGTCCTATGCAAGTGCCGAGCTTAGCGGTGGCCCACATTTTTTCATCATGTCGCCCTTAGGTCCCACGTTCTGTGCCGAATAGTTTCCTCCTATAACTTTGCTGTAGACAGATCTTTATTTTACTGATATAGAGTTCCCTCCTCTGGCAATAAGTTCAAATTCTGCCTGCCTCCAGTAGGGGGCGCTCAGGAGCTCACGGAATATAGTTTTCCTGTGCACTCCACTCATTCATGGTCTATATTATGGAGATGATTGAATCGGTTCAAGGCGGATTGAGTTTGCCTTCAATTTCACAAAAAAATGAGTTTGTCCTGAATCCATTTGTGCGTTTTCAGAGAAAATGTGGCCGATAAGTGACAAAATGAATATTATTATTATTTTCACTCTACATTTTTTATGTTCCAGGGTTACAGCATAATAAGTAATATTCAATTTACATGGAATAACTCTGATGATGCAAATCTTTCTGCCAAATTAAAGCAAATCTGCAAATTTAAATTCTGGCTCATTTGCTTTTTGCTATTACTAGTGATGAGTGGGAACTGCCATGTTCGGCTGCTTAGTACTCGTAACTAGTGATGAGCGAGCACTACCATGCTCGAGTGCTCAGTACTCGTAACTAGTGATGAGCGTGCACTACCATGCTCGGGTGCTCTGTACTCGTAACTAGTGATGAGCGAGCACTACCATGCTCGGGTGCTCTGTACTCGTAACTAGTGATGAGCGAGCACTACCATGCTCGGGTGCTCTGTACTCGTAACTAGTGATGAGCGAGCACTACCATGCTCAGGTGCTCAGTACTCGTAACTAGTGATGAGCGAGCACTACCATGCTCGGGTGCTCTGTACTCGTAACTAGTGATGAGCGAGCACTACCATGCTCGGGTGCTCGGTAATCGTAACTAGTGATGAGCGAGGACTACCCTGCTCGGGTGCTCAGTACTCGTAACTAGTGATGAGCGGGCACTACCATGCTCGGGTGCTCTGTACTCATAAACTAGTGATGAGCGTGCATTACCATGCTCGGGTGCTCTGTACTCGTAACTAGCAGTGATGAGCGAGTACTAAAAAGCTCGGGTGCTCGAGGCTCGGGCCGAGCATCCCAAGATACTCGTGTACTCGGCCCGAGCACCGAGCCCAATGTTATCCTATGGGAGACCCGAGTATTTTTGTGAAATGACCACCGGCAGCATGTAGAAACCCTAAAAATGGCACAAAAGTCTCAGAAGAGTGCTCAAATGACATGGCAACAGCATGGGGAAGACCCCTTGAAGCATTTATCACTCAAAAGTCACAGCTGTGAACAATTTTGTCTGCGTTTTACGCCATTTTTACGGACTCACCAGAAAACCTTCCAAAATGACACCAAAATGAATTTTCATGGCGGAAATGTTAAGGGCACATACCCATGAGTGAGATAGAGCTAATGAATGTTACTTTTTGAGATCAATACATGAAAGATTTTACGTGAAAACATTGTGTGGCACTCCGATGTCCCTGAGAAGAGACGTACATAAAGGCCTCTGAGTCTAATGTGCCCATTTTGAGGAAGTGAGTCTTTGTAATATTTTCCTTTGCCAGGGCAGTCCAAAATTGTGAGGTTCACCAATGCCCCTGCATACAGACGTGCATGATGGCCTGTAAACCTGAAGTGCCCATTGTAAGGAAGTGGGTCTATTGTAGTATAGCCCTTAGGCAGGGCAGCCAAAAATTGGGAGGCTCCACGTTGTCCCTGGATAGAGACGTGCATGAGGGCCTGTAAACCTGAAGTGCCCATTGTAAGGAAGTGGGTCTATTGTAGTATAGCCCTTAGGCAGGGCAGCCAAAAATTGGGAGGCTCCACGTTGTCCCTGTATAGAGACGTGCATGAGGGCCTCAAAACATTAAGTGTCCATTGTCAGGAAGTGGGTGTATTATAGTATAGCCCTTAGGCAGGGCAGCCAAAAATTGGGAGGCTCCACATTGTCCCTGGATAGAGACGTGCATGAGGGCCTCAAAACATTAAGTGTCCATTGTCAGGAAGTGGGTGTATTATAGTATAGCCCTTAGGCAGGGCAGCCAAAAATTGGGAGGCTCCACGTTGTCCCTGTATAGAGACGTGCATGAGGGCCTCAAAACATTAAGTGTCCATTGTCAGGAAGTGGGTGTATTATAGTATAGCCCTTAGGCAGGGCAGCCAAAAATTGGGAGGCTCCACGTTGTCCCTGGGTAGAGACGTGCATGAGGGCCTGTAAACTTGAAGTGCCCATTGGAAGGAAGTGGGTCTATTGTAGTATAGCCCTTAGGCAGGGCAGCCAAAAATTGGGAGGCTCCACGTTGTCCCTGGATAGAGACGTGCATGAGGGCCTCAAAACATTAAGTGTCCATTGTCAGGAAGTGGGTGTATTATAGTATAGCCCTTAGGCAGGGCAGCCAAAAATTGGGAGGCTCCACGTTGTCCCTGGATAGAGACGTGCATGAGGGCCTCAAAACATTAAGTGTCCATTGTCAGGAAGTGGGTGTATTATAGTATAGCCCTAAGGCAGGGCAGCCAAAAATTGGGAGGCTCCACGTTGTCCCTGGATAGAGACGTGCATGAGGGCCTCAAAACATTAAGTGTCCATTGTCAGGAAGTGGGTGTATTATAGTATAGCCCTTAGGCAGGGCAGCCAAAAATTGGGAGGCTCCACGTTGTCCCTGGATAGAGACGTGCATGAGGGCCTCAAAACATTAAGTGTCCATTGTCAGGAAGTGGGTGTATTATAGTATAGCCCTTAGGCAGGGCAGCCAAAAATTGGGAGGCTCCACGTTGTCCCTGTATAGAGACGTGCATGAGGGCCTCAAAACATTAAGTGTCCATTGTCAGGAAGTGGGTGTATTATAGTATAGCCCTTAGGCAGGGCAGCCAAAAATTGGGAGGCTCCACGTTGTCCCTGGATAGAGACGTGAATGAGGGCCTCAAAACATTGTTCCCATTGCAAAGGAGCGGGTCTCCTGTCGTTGTAATGTCCATTCTGCAAAGAATGGGCGAAAAAATTTACCACTGGGGGTATACCTGAAACAAAGGCCTAACTATTGTAACGGTCATCATGGTGGCGCATGAGGAGAAGGAGGAGCAGTCCAGCGATTATCCAAAGTCCAGAAGTGTGTACCCATGGGTGACTGGAGGTACATGGCAAATTCCCGTTACAAACTTTAAATTCCGCTCTCATTTGCTGGTGGTGTGGTGAAGTCTGGCCCAATCCAACCCTTGTTCATCTTGATCAGAGTCAGCCTGTCAGCATTTTCAGTTGACAGGCGGGTGCGTTTATCTGTAATGATTCCACCTGCGGCACTAAAAACACGCTCTGACAAAACGCTAGCGGCAGGGCAGGCCAGGACTTCCAAGGCGTAGAGAGCCAATTCATGCCACGTGTCCACCTTGGATACCCAATAATTGTAAGGCACAGAGGAATGTCGGAGTACAGTTGTTCGATCTGCAAGGTACTCCTTGAGCATCTGGGCAAACTTAGGATTTCTTGTGGCACTACCCCGCACCTCAGGAGCTGTGGTACGTGAGGGGCTGAGAAAACTGTCCCACATCTTAAAGACTGTTCCCCTACCTCTGGCGGATTGGACTTGTGCCTCTCTCGGCTGTACGCCTTGGTTGTCCACTGATTCCTGACCTATGCCGCTAGCGTTTTGTGAGGGGAATGCTTTGCCTACTTCCGTGACTATGGCCTTCCGGAACTGCTGCATTTTGGTTGACCTCTCCGCCTCGGGAATAAGAGACATAAAGTTCTCCTTGTAGCGTGGGTCTAACAGTGTTACCAACCAGTAATGATTGTCGGCCAAGATGTTCTTAACGCGAGGGTCACGAGACAGGCAGCTTACCATAAAGTCAGCCATGTGCGCCAGACTCTTAACAGCCAGGACTTCAGTAGCCTGACCAACACGATGACTGAACATGCTGTCCTCCTCCTCCTCCTCCTCCTCCTCCTCATCTACCCTGTCCTCTGGCCAGCCACGCTGAACCGAGGATATGACTGGTGTGCATGTCATATCCTCAATTTGGCCGGAGAGTTGCTCCATGTCTTCATCCTCCTCCTCGTCATAGTCCTCCACTGCACGTTGTGATGAGACGAGGCTGGGCTGTGTGTTATCACCCACACCCACTACTGTTTCTTGCTGCAACTCATCGCGCTCCGCCTGCAATGCATCATGTTTGTTTTTGAGCAGAGACCGTTTTAGAAGGCAGAGTAGCGGTATGGTGACGCTAATAATGGCGTCATCACCACTCACCATCTTGGTGGAGTCCTCAAAGTTTTGGAGGATGGTACATAGGTCGGACATCCATCTCCACTCCTCAGGTGTTATGTGTGGAGTTTGACGGCTTAGGTGATGCAGGTACTCAACAACTGCCCTCTTCTGCTCACATATCCTGACCAACATGTGCTGAGTTGAATTCCAACGCGTGGGGACATCACACACCAGTCTGTGAGCCGGAAGATGCAAACGGCGCTGAAAGCCGGCAAGGCCGGCTGAAGCAGTAGGTGACTTTCGAAAATGTGCAGACAGGCGGCGAACTTTTACCAGCAGATCAGACAGCTCTGGGTATGACTTTAGAAACCGCTGAACCACGAGGTTGAGCACATGGGCCACGCATGGAACATGTGTCAGCTGGCCTCGCCTCAAAGCCGCCACCAGGTTCCGGCCATTGTCACACACGACCTTTCCTGGCTTTAGGTTCAGAGGTGTGAGCCAGTGATCTGCCTGCTGTTTCAGAGCTGTCCACACCTCTTCTGCATTGTGGGCTATGCAGATTAGCTTCAGCACAGCCTGTTGCCGCTTCGCCGAGGCAGTGCTGCAGTGCTTCCAGCTTGGGACTGGTGTGGAGGGTAAAGTGGATGAGGATGCGCAGGAGGAGGAGGAGGCTGAAGAGCATGACATTCCGGAGCTGTAGAGTGTGGGTGAAACCCTGACTGAGGTAGGGCCAGCAAACCTTGGTGTGGGAAGGACGTGTTCCGTCCCTCGCTCAGACTGGGTCCCAGCTTCCACAATATTAACCCAGTGTGCCGTCAACGAGATGTAGCGGTCTTGCCCACAAGCACTTGTCCACGTGTCTGTGGTTAGGTGGACTTTGGGTGAAACAGCGTTGTTCAGGGCACGTGTGATGTTTTGTGACACGTGGTTATGCAACGCGGGGACGGCACACCGGGAGAAATAGTGGCGGCTGGGGACCGAGTAACGTGGGACAGCTGCCGCCATCAGGTCGCGGAATGCTTCTGTCTCCACCAGCCTAAAAGGCAACATTTCCAGCGCAAGCAGTCGCGAAATGTTAGCATTTAGAACTGTGGCATGTGGGGCGTTGGCAGTGTATTTGCGCCTGCGTTCAAAGGTTTGCTGAATGGATAACTGAACGCTGCGCTGGGACAAGGACGTGCTTGATGATGGTGTTATTTCTGCGTAGGCAACTGCAGGTGCAGGACCGGAGGAGGCTTGTTCGCAGGCAGCATGGACAGGGGATTGGCTCGCATGCATAACCAGCGAAGACGTAGCAGTGACATCAGCAAGCACTGCTCCTCGACTCTGTTGTACTTCCCACAAAGTCAGGTGCTTGGCTGACATGTGCCTGATCATGCTGGTGGTGGTCAGGCTGCTAGTTTTGGTACCCCTGCTGATGCTGGCATGGCAGGTGTTGCAAATGGCCTTTTTAGAATCATCTGGAGCCAACTTAAAAAACTGCCAGACTCGGGAAGACCTAACATTTGTACAGGCACCTTGTGTCGTGTTGTTGTTCCAGGGAACGGTTGCCTGACTTCTGCCTGGAGCCACCACCCTGCTTCTTACTGCCTGTTGGGATGCCACGCCTCCCTCCCCCTGTGCACTGCTGTCCTCACTCTGCATATCCTCCTGCCAGGTTGGGTCAGTTACTGGATCATCCACCACGTCATCTTCCTCTTCCGCACCCTGCTCCTCCTCCTGACTTCCTGACAATTGTGTCTCATCATCGTCCACCCCTTGTTGAGACACGTTGCCAACTTCGTGAGAACGTGGCTGCTCAAATATTTTGGCATCTGTACATACGATCTCCTCATGACCCACTTCAACATGAGCTGGCGAGAGGCCAGAATGTGCGAATTGAAACGTGAACAGCTCTTCCGAGTGTCCAAGTGTGGGATCATTAATGTCCGAGGACGTGTACTCAGCCTTGTGGTAGGAAGGAGGATCAGGTTCTGAAATGTGCGGTGCAGTATCACGGCTACTGACACTTGACCGTGTGGAAGACAGAGTGTTTGTGGTGGTGCCAATCTGACTGGAAGCATTATCCGCTATCCAACTAACAACCTGTTGACACTGGTCTTGGTTCAAGAGCGGTGTACTGCTGCGGTCCCCAAGAATTTGGGACAGGACGTGCGAGCGACTAGATGTGGCCCTTTGTTGTGGCGAAATTAGAGCTTGCCCACGACCTCGGCCTCTGCCTGCACCACCATCACGTCCACTTCCTTGTTCCTTGCCAACGCCCTTGCGCATTTTGCAATGCTGTGCTGACGTGTATTCACTACACTTGTGCGTTATATAATAATAGTTTGTGAAAAACGCACACAAGTGCACCTGTACGCTGCCACCGACAGGCACACATGTGCGGTTTTTAAATGCAAGCACGGACGCACTAAGAACCTAACAGGTTTTTAGGAGAAAAAATTACTGAGAAGTCTGACACTATCAGCCACTGCTGACTGACGTGTATTAGACACTAGACTTGTGCGTTATATAATAATAGTTTGTGAAAAACGCACACAAGTGCACCTGTACGCTGCCACTGACAGGCACACTAGTGCGGTTTTTAAATGCAAGCACGGACGCACTAAGAACCTAACAGGTTTTTAGGAGAAAAAATTACTGAGAAGTCTGACACTATCAGCCACTGCTGACTGACGTGTATTATACACTACACTTGTGCGTTATATAATAGTTTGTGAAAAACGCACACAAGTGCACCTGTACGCTGCCACCGACAGGCACACACGTGCGGTTTTTAAATGCAAGCACGGACGCACTAAGAACCTAACAGGTTTTTAGGAGAAAAAATTACTGAGAAGTCTGACACTATCTGGACTTTTTTAGACTGTGTACACCAGCCCCAGATATGATGAAGGCTGGTATACGGTCACCACTAGGAATGGCTATATACCCTGCCTGCCTGCCTGCCTGTATACTGCTACAATAGTCCTGACAAGGACTCTTCTGGTCACTAGCCTGTATTCCGACCTGGCTATACCCTGCCTGTATACAGCAACAATAGTCCTGAGAAGGACTCTGCTACTGTACTCCGACCTGGCTATACCCTGCCTGCCTGTATACAACTATAATAGTCCTGAGAAGGACTTCTGGTCACACTGTTTACAGCCCTGCTACGGAAATAGCTATAAAGGGCCGCAAACCTTTCCCTGAAGCAGCGACACTCTCCCTGCACTGACTGTCTGGATGGCTGTGAGCAGAGCACAGCGCGCCCGCCGGTATAAAGGCTCGGTCACGCTGTGCGGGCCGGCCAATCACTGCAATTCCACAACTAACAGGGCTGTGGCATTGCAGTGGTCTGCCAGCCAATCCCTGCATGAGGGCTGGCTCTCAAAAGAGCGCCAACATGCAGGGATGAAGACCACGAGTACAGCACGAGTATCGCGAGATTACTCGGTCCCCCGCCGAGTAGCCCGAGTACAGTGATACTCGTGCGAGTACCGAGTAGTAACAAGCATACTCGCTCATCACTAGTAACTAGTGATGAGCGGGCACTACCATGCTCGAGTGCTCAGTACTCGTAACTAGTGATGAGCGAGCACTACGATGCTCGGGTGCTCAGTACTCGTAACTAGTGATGAGCGAGCACTACCATGCTCGAGTGCTCAGTACTCGTAACTACCGTAGTGATGAGCGGGCACTACCATGCTTGGGTGCTCAGTACTCGTAACTAGTGATGAGCGGACACTACCATGCTCGAGTGCTCAGTACTCATAACTAGTGATGAGCGTGCATTACCATACTCAGGTGCTCTGTACTCGTAACTAGTGATGAGCGAGCACTACCATGCTCAAGTGCCCAGTACTCGTAACTAGTGATAAGTGGGCACTACCATGCTCGGGTGTTCGGTACTCGTAGCTAGCGATGAGCGAGCACTACCATGCTCGGGTGCTTGGTACTCGTAACTAGTGATGAGTGGGCACTACCATGCTCGGGTGCTCGGTACTCGAATCAAGCAGTTGGACAGTTGGATGGGCTAGACTCATGTATTGAGCATAAAAGTCATTGCGGAACTCAAGCATTTTTCCAGAAGATGCTTGAGTTTCCCATTGACTTCCACTCTAGCTACAGAGGCTTGATAATACTCCCTAACCGATGCACCCGGGTGTAGACTCATGGCACTGTCCAAAGGACTGGTTCCCTAGTAAATCAGAGGGTATGTACTGTAAATATGCACCTCTCTGGGAATGGACGGGAAGGCTTTTCTTCCCTCAAATCACAGGACAGCTGGGCTCATCCAGGCGACGTCTTCTACCAGGTTGAATACCAACTCCCTCAGGCGTCTGTTGCTCTTGGCATCATGGAACTCCCTTCCACTTTCAATTCTTTCTTTTTCTCGCACTTTTCTCTGACCAATCCAAACAACACAAAACTGAAGGGGAGACATGGGCCAATCCATTGTGCTAAGCAGGGGAGCCCCGTCTCTTAAAGTCACAGTAAAACTGGGGTTACACCCCCAACAATTGTGTTTTAATTTTAAGAATAGTGGTTGTTTTTGGGATTAACACCCTGCCTATCAAAGGTCAATATTTGTACATAAAATTTCCCCAGTGAGTTGATGAAATTTGTCAAATTTTATTCATGTTGCTGAAAATCTAGAATGATAATCTGCAGCTCTTGTAAATGCGTTTTTAAAGTTTTAAAATTTATTTTAAAAATATTTTAAATTAAAAAAAGAAATAAATAAATTGATGGATTAGTGCCGAATGCCAATTCTTAAAGGGACAGGAAGAATCCTTACATTTGATGCATGCAGCCCAAACCATAAGGGTATGCTTTACTCTGAAACACTGATATTTCTGAGAAAACACCTTGAACAGCCAGGTGAGGACCGTATGTCTCAGATGATGAGTCGAAAGCAGGTCCCTGGCGACTTCCTCCACCCTGCTCCCCGTGACTGATAAGTCTCTCTCTAAACTCACACATGGGAGGTATGGAGGGACCTGCTCCTTGGACTCATCATCCGAGACACTATGGACCAGATTCATTAAGGTCTTCAGAACAAAAAAAACACTTTGAAAAATCTCAAAATTTTAAGTGTCCTGTTCCACCTTGCTACTTAAAAAATAATTTGGTGGAGCATAGGAGGATCAGGGTATGCCTAAGCCGCACATCGATTTCATGGAAAGGTACACCACTTTACCTGTGTAAATTATGCCAGAAATATAACCAATCATTATGAGACAACAGGCTGCAGCAGGAGCCTCCCCCCACTGCTCTGTCAGTGGGCGGTCAATAGTCACTAAGCCCCGCCTTACTGCTAAGAGGGAGGGGGCAAAGCTTCTAACAGCCACCAGCCAAACATCAGCAGCAGATTAACCCCGGCGTCCACTGCAGGATTTCCACCAGACTGATTGTATCAGGATTGTGCAAAAATTCAGCAGCCAAACAACCAGCGGGGATGGATATCGACTCAGGCTTAACTTAAAGATCATTTTATATTATTTATGATTTATTTTATTTATTTTTTTTAATTAAACAGAAACATTTAATGTAATCCCCACACAAAGGGAATGTGTCGTCAGAACCAGACAGAATTGTATAGAAAATATATTCATTTCAGATTTTTATAATAAACTTAATTTTTTACACATTTATCCCTTTTGTTTTGTGACAGCCGCAGAAATTCAGGAAATAATTATCTTCTCCATATATAGATTTAATTATTATAAAGATAATGAATATGTGATCTATAGAATAAATTATTTCTTTCTTTCCTTCTTTAAGTCACATTGGCGCTCGTCAATTCTCTCTGTTATTCCTTAAACAGGAGGGAAAATAGGGGTGCGTCTTACAAACCGCATATGGGTTACTGGGGAGGCACTGGTGACGCAGGGTCGGTAATACGGAGGGCTCGGAGTTGGTGTCACTGCAGTAGAGGAGCTCAGGAGGGTCAGTGTTTGGCAGCGGAGGGTCAGCGATACTGCGGGCTCACTCATGGGGTGTCACGTGGCAGTCGCCATTGATCTGTCAGCGTGCTCCGAAGAGGGGGTGTCACAGCTCAAGAGGTTCAGTGTGTGGAAGTGGAGGGTCGGTGATACTGTAGGCTTCTGGGGTGTTGCAGCAGGCACCATTGATCTGTGGGCTGCTTTGAATCGCTGGCAGTTGACGCGATGGAGTTCAAGAAAATGGCCGCATTTTCTTGAAGTCCATTGCATCAATGGCTAGCGATTCAATGGAGCCCGCAGTCTGCTGGCAGATCAATGACACTCGCCACTGCAATGACTCGCCCACCCCAGGGCTATGGGACACCCGGTGCCGGGCCGGACTAGTCCGGTGGTAGTCAGTGGTGGCTGGGCCCGGCTCCGTGGCCCTGGTGGGTGTCAGTAGAATAAGTGGCTTAAGTTAAAGTTTGTGTTCGTGACGCCACCTGTGGTATGCGGCTAATAAGCCGCCGCTGCTGTGTGAGGCCTCCGGGATGATATTATGGCAGCAATGGTAGTACTGCTCCCCACAGGTGGAGCAATGCCCGGGGCACAGTTGGTGCTTGTAAATGTCTATGCAGATGAAATAACTGAGGCAACTTCAGAGGTGCAGTTCAAGTTCTTTTACTCACAGTTCTTGTCAGGGCAGGCAGAACCCTTGGACTGCTGGGACCGCTGTCAGGGACCTCCGTCTTCTGGGTGATTCAGAGTGTGAAATCCGGTACCCTCTCTCTTAGTGTCTCTTTCTCTGCTGTCTTCACTAGCCTTGCCTTTGTTAAGATGGACTTGGCTTGGCCTCCATTACAGCCTCCAGGCTGGGGGGTCACCTGTCGGCTGATTACCCCTTTTCTGAAGGGCTGCTCTGGGTTCTGGCCCTGGGAGCTTACAACGTCCCTGGGCCTCGGTTTTTACTGTTTGGAGATTGTCTTTTCACTCCTCCAGTCTCTAGGGACCGTCCCCTGTCGCAGCTAATCACTCCACCGATGTCACTGTGGACCAGGCCACCGCAGCCTGCAGCTACTCGTAGCGCCTCTGGGCCCTCGGCTTCGGTACCCAACAAGGACAGCTCGTGGTACCTACAGGACTACCCGCGGCCCTGTGACCCTTTCTTTCCTTCTCTTCTTTCTCCTCCTTGCCTGCCTCAGCAGGCCTCCTCCTCCCTCCTTTCTCTCGTTCTTCTCCTCCAACTACATGCTGCTTCTCTCACTCCCTGAGGTAAACTGAAACTAACTTGACCTTCCTTTCTCTATCTACTCTCTGGTGGCTCCTCCCACCTCCCCAGTTGCTAAGCTACCACCCTATGGGAGCAGGGATGGGTCTTACAGCCCCTCTCAGCATGCAGCATGGGAGGGTTGCCTGCCACTTTCCCTGGTCCTGTGTGTCCCTAGCAATGGGTGTAGTGTGGATTTACCAGGGGACCGGAGTTCACTCTCTTCCTCTCCCAGAATGGGGCATCACACCGCTGATGGGGTGCAATGACCTGTGGCGACGGAAGCCTCAGGGGCGCCACACTCCCCCACAGCAAATCCCAGCACGTCCTCGGGCTGAAAAACAACAAAAACATGTGGAGAAACTGCAAAATTTTTGTTATGCAAAACATAAAACAATAAAACATTTCTTCCCTTTATGGGAGGCACATATCAGTGAACGTTGCGAACTTCTTATAAAGAAAACTCTAAGTGTGCACTTCCAGTCCATTGCACGGTTTGGCAAATCCCCCATAATTCTGGTAGGGGGCACAACAGGTGCAACTAATTACATTTTTGGCTACAACAAGTCCAGTAGCCCGGCAGTTCGTTTCTTTCAATCAAACAAAATGACACAATCAACCAGCCATTAAGTCCAATGGCCTGGTTACATAGGACACATAAACAACATACCAGCCACTAAGTCCAGTGGCCTGGTATGACATGCCACATACACTTCCACCGGGGCCCACATTCCAGTTCAGTGGCCCGGTAGCACATAACATGGGGGGTGACGTCTTCAAAAAGAATAAGGGGCAAAACACAGCAGGAAAAGGTGTCGTCTTCGAAAAGAATGAGGGGCAAACAGGGGCTATTTACAGTTCAGCAGCTCTTCATCTTTACTCTTCATTGCAGGGGTCCTTCTTTGGCAGGGCCCTGGGCAGCATGTAGGCCATGGAGATCCTGGTCTGCGTTTCTTGCGTGGCTGTCACAGGACCTCTGCTCAGTTCTGTGACCTGGGTCTGCCTTGAGGTAGTGCTGCGGCTGCTGCTGACAGGAGAGACGCCGCCCGCTGGCATAGTGCGGCGCCACTCCGGTTCTTCTGAGGCCGTCTCCTCCCGGGCCTCCCGCTCCTGCTGGTACTCCTGCACCAATCTCCGGCAGGTCAGCTCGTTTGCCAGTGCGGTTTCCTTGGGGCGCAGGGGCTTTTGCAGTCCCCTACTCTCTATGGGCCCTGCGTCCCAGTGCACTCCCGGGGATGTCGCTCCCAGGAGACTCACAGGGGGACTCGGTAGGGGGCCCACTAGCTGGTCGGGGTCCACCCCTCCCCAGGCTCCGTCTGCGGGGGTTTCGGGCAGGCCTCCGGTGCCCCACCGAGCATTTGCGGGGCTGGCGGGGAAGGCCTGCGGGACAGTGGAGGGACAGGGCGGTGGCGCTTGGTGGGTCAGTGGGTCCGGACGGGTCGGGGCTTCACATTGCTCACCCGGTCGCTGCTCCGCGGCCTCCATCCTGTGGCCCACACTCTCCGGCACCATCGGTGTTTCACTCCGCCGGTCCACCTCTGCTTGCAGGTTACGCAGTCTCCGAGCCAGGATTCGCATTTCCTCCCGGAGCAGGTCCAGCTCGGGATCCATCTTCCCGGTCCCAGGTGTACACTCCTGCAGCCTCTCTGCCATGCTGCCGACCTGGGGAACGCTTGCTGGATTACTGCTCGGGTGCTCGACCACGCCACTCGGCTTCTCCCTTTCCCTTCTCGGCGGCGGGGCCGGAGGCTGCACTTGCATCTGGCGCCAGACTGGCGCCCAGCCCACCACGACCGGCATCACTCCGCTTGCGATAAGGTACATTTTCGTTGTCTGCTGGTCTGGCTTTTTAAACTCTGTCTGCCAGCCGGCCAGCTTATTTGGTCACCACTTCTTTTTCTTCCGCTTTCTATGGCGGGCACCGCTTCGCGCGCTTTTCTTGGACAAGGGGGCGGGGCTTCTCTTCGCGCCCTTTCTTCTTGCACGCCCCCCTTCTTCCCGCTCTCAGCAGCGCTAATGGCGGCGGTTTCTCAGTAAAGTACACAGTCTGTCACACGGTTCTCCAGGCGCACAGTACCCGGTGTGACCGGGCACGAAATCCTGTTCGTGACGCCAAAAGTTGACTCGCCCACCCCAGGGCTATGGGACACCCGGTGCCGGGCCGGACTAGTCCGGTGGTAGTCAGTGGTGGCTGGGCCCGGCTCCGTGGCCCTGGTGGGTGTCAGTAGAATAAGTGGCTTAAGTTAAAGTTTGTGTTCGTGACGCCACCTGTGGTATGCGGCTAATAAGCCGCCGCTGCTGTGTGAGGCCTCCGGGATGATATTATGGCAGCAATGGTAGTACTGCTCCCCACAGGTGGAGCAATGCCCGGGGCACAGTTGGTGCTTGTAAATGTCTATGCAGATGAAATAACTGAGGCAACTTCAGAGGTGCAGTTCAAGTTCTTTTACTCACAGTTCTTGTCAGGGCAGGCAGAACCCTTGGACTGCTGGGACCGCTGTCAGGGACCTCCGTCTTCTGGGTGATTCAGAGTGTGAAATCCGGTACCCTCTCTCTTAGTGTCTCTTTCTCTGCTGTCTTCACTAGCCTTGCCTTTGTTAAGATGGACTTGGCTTGGCCTCCATTACAGCCTCCAGGCTGGGGGGTCACCTGTCGGCTGATTACCCCTTTTCTGAAGGGCTGCTCTGGGTTCTGGCCCTGGGAGCTTACAACGTCCCTGGGCCTCGGTTTTTACTGTTTGGAGATTGTCTTTTCACTCCTCCAGTCTCTAGGGACCGTCCCCTGTCGCAGCTAATCACTCCACCGATGTCACTGTGGACCAGGCCACCGCAGCCTGCAGCTACTCGTAGCGCCTCTGGGCCCTCGGCTTCGGTACCCAACAAGGACAGCTCGTGGTACCTACAGGACTACCCGCGGCCCTGTGACCCTTTCTTTCCTTCTCTTCTTTCTCCTCCTTGCCTGCCTCAGCAGGCCTCCTCCTCCCTCCTTTCTCTCGTTCTTCTCCTCCAACTACATGCTGCTTCTCTCACTCCCTGAGGTAAACTGAAACTAACTTGACCTTCCTTTCTCTATCTACTCTCTGGTGGCTCCTCCCACCTCCCCAGTTGCTAAGCTACCACCCTATGGGAGCAGGGATGGGTCTTACAGCCCCTCTCAGCATGCAGCATGGGAGGGTTGCCTGCCACTTTCCCTGGTCCTGTGTGTCCCTAGCAATGGGTGTAGTGTGGATTTACCAGGGGACCGGAGTTCACTCTCTTCCTCTCCCAGAATGGGGCATCACACCGCTGATGGGGTGCAATGACCTGTGGCGACGGAAGCCTCAGGGGCGCCACAGCAACACCCCACGAGCTTGCAGGATCGCCGACCCTCCCCTGCTGCACACTGACCCTCTTGAGCCAGGACACCTCCTCCTCTAAGCCCGTCGGTAGATCAATGGCGCCCGCCGACGTGATGCTCCCCTAGCGCACAATATCGCCGACCCTTCTCACACACTGACTCTCTTCAGTGGCGACACCTCCTCCTCTGAGCCCACAGCATTGCCAACCCTCCTGAGCGGCGACACAGCTCCTGCTCTGAGCCCGCAGCATTGACGACCCTCCTGAGCCACAACACTCCCTCCTCTGAGCCCATAGCATCGTCAACCCTCCTGAGCCGCAACACCCCCTCCTATGAGCCCGCAGCATCGCCGACCCTACTGAGCCGCAACAGCCCTCCTCTGAGTCTGCAGCATCGCCGACCATCTTGAGCCGCGACACACCTCCTGCTCTGAGCCCGCAGCATTGACGACCCTCCTGAGCTGCGACACCCCCTCCTCTGAGCCCATAGCATCGCCAACCCTCCTGAGCCGCAACACCACCCTCCTATGAGCCCACAGCATCGCCGACCCTCCTGAGCCGCGACAGCCCTCCTCTGAGCTTGCAGCATCGCCAACCCTCCTAAACCGTGACACCCCCTCCTCTGAGTCCTCAGCATTACCTAACCACCTGAGCCGCGACACCCCCTCCTCTGAGCCCTCAGCATTACCTATCCTGCCTCCTGTGACCTTCCTGAGCTTCTCCACCACCGCTACCCCCAGTGAGCTAATATAAGAGGCACTAGGATTATAAGCCGGACCCACATTTTAACAGTAAAAATTTTTTTTTTCCTGTTTTCCTCCTTCAAATTTGGGATGCGTCTTATAAAATGAAAAATACGGTATTTTTTTTTTTTTTATTTGCTTTTAGGTTATTTTTGACAAACCCTTCTTTTCCCATGGCTCAGGCCTGATATATATTTCTACATTATTTTTTTCACCATCATTATAAGACTTCGGAGCGACGATTCCGTGTTGTGCAGCCGCTTGACAAGGAATAGTTAATTGTCCATTTGATGAATATTGTAACAATTCATTTGCAGTTACTTATTAAAGTGTTAAATTTGCTATTCCTCGTATCCCACCCGCTACAGAAATGTTAATTACCCGACTACAAATAGTAGCTGTAAAATTATTAATTAGCTCATTGGTAGCAAGAAAATAGTAATTAGCCTTAAACTGCGAGAATCTGGAGACGTGAATTGTGGAGATTGGGACGAGGCTCCTCTACTTATTAGTCCGGATTTCTTTAATGAATATTTCAGGCGTCGGCTCGTGATGGTATTTAAAAAAATATATCTGCTCCTTGGTCTCCGGATCCAGTGGACGTCACTCAGTCCTGGACACAAATAAACCTTCTTATGATGACTTATTTCTGGGCTGACACCTGACAGTAACGCTACAAAACATGTCACTATTCCAACAGTCAGGAAAAAGTTGTCGTCAAAGAAAACAACATCGGCCATGAAATCTTGGGCACGGAGTGAACTTCTTCTAGACCATTCTGAGCTGTTTGATGAAGTTATACTCCGTCTTGTCTGCTTGGCTTATTAAAATTACATTCGGATAACTTGGACTTGGGTAGAATGCCGGTCATTTTATGGCTACAATGTGCGTTACTGATGTATTTTAGTTTGCTGCTGGATTGTAAGAAGTCTTTAAATTTAGGCTGAAATATAAACCATAAAATTAATGACAGTAGCTGGAGATGGGTATGTGTCACGTGCATAAGGATAGACTCAGGGTCAGCTTTCTCATTTACCATGTGGGACGATGCACTTTAAATGTAGTTTTTGAACTGTAACAGTTCACACCCCTACAATCTATTCTAAACTATGCTGCCCGGCTAATCCACCTGTCCCCTCGCTACTCCCCGACCTCTCCTCTCTGCCAATCCCTTCACTGGCTTCCCATTGCCCAACGACTCCAGTTCAAAACCCTAACCATGACCTACAAAGCCATCCACAGCCTGTCTCCTCCCTACATCTCTGACCTAGTCTTCCGGTACTTACCTGCACGTAACCTTCGATCCTCACAAGATCTCCTTCTCTACACCCCTCTCATATCCTCTTCCCACCATCGCATCCAAGATTTCTCCCGTGCCTCCCCCATATTCTGGAATGCTCTGCCACAACACATCAGACTCTCGCCTACCTTGACAAGCTTCAAAAGGAACCTGAAGACACACCTCTTCCGGCAAGCCTACAACCTGCCGTATCCCTCAGTCTGATACAGCGCCACACAATCAGCTCTACCCTCACCTACTGTATCCCCACCTATCCCTTATAGACTGTGAGCCCTCGCGGGCAGGGACCTCTATCCTCCTGTACCAGTCTGTGCCTTGCATTGTTTATGATTATTGTACTTGTCCCTATTATGTACACCCCTTTCACATGTAAAGCGCTATGGAATTGATGGCGCCATAATAATAAATAATAATAATACTTTGGGCACATTAAAGCGCACCAATCACCGTAATTTTCATATATAACCTAAAGCCAGTGCTATACTAGAGCTATCAGGCTGAGTCTATACATACCTGTAGTGGTCAGCTCGGATGTATAGGTTTTGAAACCCAAAAAAGTAAAGTTTATATAATCATTAGCTTCTTGAGTGACAGCAGCTGTAGATCAGATAATATCTGGGGGGTAGTCAGAGTTCTCTTCTCCCTCTGTTATAATTAGCATAAGTATTATACAATTGACCTAGCAGGACCTGTGATGAGGTCATACCCATGTGACCAGAAGGGACGGGGCTTAAGCCAACAGAAAAATATTGTTTTGTGGTATCAGCTTTGTTGGCTGAGGCGCCATCCCTTCTGGTCACATGAGTATGACCTCACACAGGTCCTGGAAGTGAAAAAGTGAATTGTTTGTATAATGTTTATACTAATTCTAAGAGGGGAGGGGATAACTCTGAATACCCCCCAGACGTTATCTGATTCTCAGCTGCTGTCACTCAAAAAGCTGTCGATTTTATAAGCTTTACTTTCTTGGGTTTCAAAATCTAAACATCAGAGCTGACCACTACAAGTATGTATAGAATCAGCCTGAAAGTGTCAGTATAGCACTGGCTTTAGGTTATATACGAAAATCCTGGTGATTGGTTCCCTTTAAGGCTTAATTCCTTCACTGGTGCAGCAGCATACTTGCATTTATTTCCAAGCGTGGATATAAGCCCTCTGCTTCCTTGGTATTCAGCTGGTTATTCTATCCAGTTAGTAGCTAGCCGGGGAGCAGAGAGGACGTGATGGTTGCTGTTGATTTGTCTTCTGCGGTTGGTGCAATTTGAGTATTCTTGTTCTACCTCCTTTCCCTTTTTATTCCACACCCGTGTATCCATGATTGTTCCTGGTGTAGGTTTTTGGAGTGTACGAGGTTTTTTGTTACCCCTGTCTGTTGTTCTGTGTGGGTGGGTTGTTGGGCTCCGTCCAGGTCAATCCCCTGGGTAGTGGGGACACAGTTCTTAGGGCCTGGACAGGAGACAAGGTTGGAGGCTCGACCCTGACTACCACTAAGGGGTACTTCACACACAGCGAGATCGCTACTGAGATCGCTGCTGAGTCACGTTTTTTGTGACCTCATTAGCGATCTCGCTGTGTGTGACACTGAGCAGCGATCTGGCCCCTGCTGTCAGATCGCTGCTCGTTACACACAGTGCTGGTTCGTTTTTTTATTGTTGCTCTCCCGCTGATAAGCACATATCGCTGTGTGTGACAGCAAGAGAGCAACAATCCTGAATGTGCAGGGAGCAGGAGCCGGCGTCTGACAGCCTGCGGTAAGCTGTAACTAAGGTAAACATCGGGTAACCAAGGTGGTTACCCGATATTTACCTTCGTTACCAGCCTCCGCAGCTCTCACGCTGCCAGTGCCGGCTCCTGCTCCCTGCACAAGCTAAGTTAAGCGGTGTGCGCTGGTAACTAAGGTAAACATCGGGTAACCATACCCGATGTTTACCTTAGTTACCAGTGTCCGCAGCTTCCAGACGCCGGCTTCCTGCAAGCGCAGCGTCGCTTGCACGTCGCTGCTGGCTCGGGGCTGGTCATTGGTCGCTGGTGAGATCTGCCTGTTTGACAGCTCACCAGTGACCATGTAGCGATGCAGCAGCGATCCTGACCAGGTCAGATCACTGGTCGGATCGCTGCTGCATCGCTAAAGTGTGAAGGTACCCTTAGTCTACCATTGGGATAAGTTACAGCTCAGGGTCCCTAGTCATTGGGTTAGCCTAGGAGCTCTGTGCCATGCTATTCCCCAGTATCTCCCAATTACATAATCTCCCCGTTACATACAAAAAACCTCATACACACCAAAAAAACCTACACCAGAAAAAAATTAAGGAAATATGGGTGAGGAATAATAAGGGACAGGAGGTAGAAGTAGAACAAAAACACCCTACTTGCAGAAATCGCAGCAGACAGTACAGCAGTAAGCACCACGTCCTCTCTGCTCCCAGGCTAGCTCCTAACTGGATAGAATAACCAGCACAATACCCAGGATGCAGAGGGATTATATCCATATATTTTACCTTTTAGAAACCAAAAGGTTACCAATATAGTAGTAACCAATCACACACTTAGATCAGTGACCTAAGTGTGTGATTGGTTACTACTATAATGCTCCGCTGCCATTGGCTCTTGATACTTATTAGTTAACTCCTTTGCAGATCTATGTGTGAGCGTGTATGGCTAGTTTATGTGGAGAGGGGAATTTTTTTTTCTCATATAAAATAAAGCAACACAATGTTGCAATCCAATGTGCCCAATCTGTCTTTTCCCCAACAAGTCACAAGTCCATTACGTCAAATAGTTACAATTCCTTTTGGAAAGTCTTAAGGGTGCTTTACAAGCTGCAACATCGCTGCCGATATATCGTCGGGGTCACGTCGTTAGTGACGCACATCCGGCGCCGGTAGCGACATCGCAGCGTGTAACACTAATGAGCAACGATCAACGAGCGCAAAAAACGTGCAAAATCGCTGCTCTTTGACACATCGTTCATTTCCTTAATATCGGTGCTGCTGCAGGTACGATGTTGTTTGTCGTTCCTGCGGCAGCACACATCGCTATGTGTGACACCGCAGGAACGACAAACATCTCCTTACCTGCGTCCACCGGCAATGCGGAAGGAAGGAGGTGGACGGGATGTTACGTCCCGCTCATCTCCGCCCCCTCCTCTGCTACTGAGCGGCCGCTTGATGACGCCAAATGCACCTCACCCTTGAAGGAGGGATTGTTCGGCGGCCAGAGCGACGTCGCACACAAGGGATGTGCGTGTGACGCTGTCGTATCGATAATGTTCGCTACGGCAGCGATCACTAAATGTCGTACATACGACGGGGACGGGTGCTATCGCGTGCGACATCGCTAGCAAACGCTAGCGATGTCGCAGAGTGTAAAGCACCCTTTAGACTCAAGGTCTATTTATAACCAGTGAACGAGTGTCCATAAAAACGCTGGTTCCTGATCGCCGGCCCATGTAAACATCGATCTGCACAATGCTCATTTGTCAGCGGATTGAAAGTCAACACAGTCATCCTGTGAAAATTGGAAGTTTGCTTCTGACAACATGGAGAACAATCGTGCAAAAGATAATCCATCCCTGTATAGTTGTGACGGACCTTATAAATGGACCATGAGTGATGCCAGACAACTGTTTGGTCAATACACTCTCATTTATAACAGAAATTGGCAAATTAAGGATATTTTCATTCTTCTTCCATTGACATATGTTCACAAAATAACACATTGTGTCACTTATTTATAATACTAGCTGTCGTACCCGGTGTTGCCTGTGATCCTAACAGTCCCTTTTCTTGTCTCTTTCCTGGTCACTTTCCCTGTCTCTGTCCCAGTCCTTTATCCTGTCTTGGGCGGGGAGAGGACGCTGCGCTCACCATGCTCGGGTCCGGCGCTGCTGTTACTGCTACTCGGTGGCTCGAGCGGTGGCCGGATCCGGGGACTCGAGCGGCGCTCCTCGCCTGTGAGTGAAAAGGGGATGGTTTGGTTTGGGGATGTTGTCCGTGACGCCACCCACGGTTGTGGTGAGGTTGGGACACCACCGCTGCTCTGAACGGGGATCCCGGGAACGATGACAGGGAGCAGCCGAGATGTTTCTCTCTCCCCTCCGTGGGTAGGACGATTTGGTGGTCCCGGGGCCCGATGATGGTGACTGGAAGGTGGATGGCGGGGTTTGGTGAGGTGCAGGGTCGCGGGAGGGCAGCGCGGTGCCAGACGGCACGATGGTACTCACTCAGCCAATGATGTAGACGGAGTCTCTGGTAAAACAAACGGCTGGATGGACGGGTCCCGCAGACGGCTGCGGTGGTCACTCCCGGTAGGTTGGCGGTGACTGTCTCTCCCTGCACCTTTGATGTGTTTTCGGCCCCGATGGCTTCCAACCGGTGACCTGTTCCCCAGCGGTGTAGTTGCCAGAGGAGCCCCTTTTGCCCGCAGGCTCTGGCCCTGGGAACTCTAGCTGTGGCGGTAGCTGTATTTCCCCTCACGGTTGAGCGGTTGCCTTCAGTCGGGTCTTTGCTGCTGGGAAACCCCGGAGGTTCCCGTCGCTGACGGATTTGACCGGTTTAACGGCGACTCCAAGCCTGGTCGGGGTCCGTAGGCCCTGCCGAATGGTGCTGGCTTCTCTTCGCTCCCCGGTCCGGTACCGGCGGGCCACCGCCCGTCCCTGGTCCTTACGGTTGTGTGTCAATTGGCCTCACCTGCAGACGATCACCACCGTCTGCCAACCTTGCTGTTTGTGCCCGGGCCACGTACACGGACACGGCCAGTCTGCTCCACTACCACTTCCTTCGACTCTCAAACTCAACTCTCCCTGTTCTCCTTTCCTTTTCCTGCCTCCAGGACTGTGAACTCCTTGGTGGGTGGAGCCAACCGCCTAGCTCCACCCCACCTGGTGTGGACATCAGCCCCTGGAGGGAGGCAACAAGGATTTGTGTGTGACTCTGATGTTCCTAACTGGGGTGTGGGGTGTGTTGTTGCTGTATCTGTGACATCCTGGCTTGTCCAGGGCGCCACATCTCTGTCCCAATCTCTTTCCCTGTCTCTGTAGCAGTCCCTTTCCCTGTCTCTGTCCCTGTCCCTTTCCCTGTATCTGTCCCGGTCCCTTTCCCTGTCCCGGTCCCTTTTCCCTGCCTCTGTCCCGATCTCTTTTCCTATCTCTGTCCCGGTCTCTTTCCCTATCTCTGTCCCGGTCCTTTTCCCTGTCTTTGTCCCGATATCTTTCCCTATCTCTGTCCCAATCTCTTTCCCTGTCCGAGTCCCGGTCCCTTTCCCTGTCTCTGTCCCGGTCCCTTTCCCTGTCTCTGTCCCGGTCCCTTTCCCTGTCTCTGTCCCGGTCCCTTTCCCTATCTCTGTCCCGGTGCCTTTCCCTTTCCCTTTTAATATTATCCATAAACATTATAGAAGGTTCTATTATTCTTGCAAAACATTGACAATGTGGCCATTTTTGTTAGGTGAAACCGGTGACATCCAATTTAACCCATAAGAGTTATTTCCCTACCAGACAGCTGTAATGGGATTGTAACCCGATCAATCCGCGGCATTCGGCTCGATAACCGTTACTTCATCTTGGAATACTGTGCAGGTCGAATAATGAGTTTTTTGGGCCGGTCACTTCCAAATATAGAACGTGTTGATAATTGGATGTTCTATACATGGAGGATACATTGGAATTAATTCCTCCGGTTCCTCATTGACACGTCTCCCCGTTGTTTGCAGCCTTTCCTCTATTGTTTTGCAGTCTTCCCGGATACGTGACAGCTATTTTTATTATACAGAGAAACAATCGTATAAACAAAAACACATGAATTATAGATGAAAGAAATCCAAAAGAACATATAGTGCATGGTAAACAAAAATCTATTATTATACAATTACCACCAAATGAATTTCATTAAATTAACTTTGTGTCGAAAATAGATTTCAATATCCAATTCATTATTTTATTAAGAGCTTCAAATTAATGGGCAGTGGGTGGTCAGGCTCCTGGGAACAGAGAAATTACATTTTAATTGTGTTCGGTACGGGCAGGAATAAAAAGAGGGAAAAAGGAAGAGAGGAAGAAGAGCAAGAAATGAAGAAGAGGAGTTGGAAGAAGAGTATGTTATCATAAACGAGGAGAGGAAGAAGAGCAAGAAATGAAGAAGGTGAGAGGATGAAAGAAGAGTATGATATCATAAATGAGGAGAGGAAGAAGAGCAAGAAATGAAAAAGATGAGGGGATGGAATAAGAGTATGATATCATAAATGAGGAGAGGAAGAAGAGCAAGAAATGAAAAAGATGAGGGGATGGAAGAAGAGTATGATATCATAAATGAGGAGAGGAAGAAGAGCAAGAAATGAAGATGATGAGGGGATGGAAGAATAATATGATATCATAAATGAGGAGAGGAAGAAGTGCAAGAAATGGAGAAGATTAAGGGATGGAAGAAGAGTATGGTATAAATGAGGAGAGGAAGAAGAGCAAGAAATGAAGAAGATGAAGGGATGGAAGAAGAGTATGGTATCATAAATGAGGAGAAAAAGAAGAGCAAGAAATGAAGAAGATTAAGGGATAGAAGAAGAGTATGATATCATAAATGAGGAGAGGAAGAAGAGCAAGAAATGAAGAAAATGAGGGGATGGAAGAAGAGTATGTTATCATGAATGAGGAGAGGGAAGAAGAGCAAGAAATGAAGAAGATGAGGGGATGGAAGAAGAGTATGTTATCATGAATGAGGAGAGGAAGAAGAGCAAGAAATGGAAAAGATGAGGGGATGGAAGAACAATATGATATCATAAATGGAAGAGCAAGAAATGAAGAAAATGAGGGGATGGAAGAAGAGTATGTTATCGTAAGCGAGGAGAGGAAGAAGAGCAAGAAATGAAGAAAATGAGGAGATGGAAGAAGAGTATGTTATCGTAAGCGAGGAGAGGAAGAAGAGCACGAAATTAAGAAGGTGAGGGGATCGAAGAATAGTACTGTATGTTATGGTAAACGCGGAGAGGAAAGAAGGAGGAAATAGTAAAGATGAAGATCAGGAACATGAACTAAGGAGGAAGAGAGGTGGAGGATGAGGTAGATAAGAAGAAGGAGAAACAAATAAGGTAAAGGACAAGGACAGTTAGAAAAAACAAAAAATAGGAGGACAAAGAAGAAGTAAACGAAAAAAGTGGAAAGAAGAAGAAACAAATAAGGAAAAGGAGTTAGAGGACGGATAGAAAATAATCAATAATAGGAGGACAAATAAGCAAAAGAAAGGTGAAGAAGGAGAAAGAAGACGATGAAAAAAAGAAGAAGCTAGAAAAAAATTAAGGAATGGAAACAGGAGAGGAGGAAGAACAGGTGGATAGAGAAGATAGTTGGAAAAAAAAGATGAAGAGGAGGAAGATGAATAAGAACAAAAATAAAAAAAAAAAGCAGAACAAAATCAGGATAAAAAAAGGAGGTAAATGATGGTAAGAAGAAAATCAGCAGAAAAGAGGGGAAAAAGAAATCATGAGAAAAAATAATGAAGAAGAAGAGGAAGAATGTGAAGGAAAAAAAAAAAAAGAGAAGACCAAAGACACTGTGCTCTCTTCTTTTCCCAGCAGGATATATGTTTTCTCCTCCTCCTTCATAGTACTGAAATCCGGGAAGAGATCGGAGAGTCTCCTGTAGTGAGTGTTCCTCACTGCTGAGTATTTGGTGCAGTGTAGCAGGACAGGGGTCACAATGGTGGCACGGTCTGTCCTCCCTGGTCTTGTAGCTATGTTTGTGTCGGCCGGATTCGATGGTCACACTATGAGCACTGAGTCTATATCGGTGGTCTCTGGGGTCCGGGGGTTTCTCCAGATCTGGGGCCAGTCTGTGCTTTCCCTGTAGACTCTGGTACGTGGTCAGTCAGTGAGGTGATGATATCGTTCTTCCAGTCACTGACACCTCTCCTGACCCTCGTCTACCATCCTCCTGAATCTGGCTCTTGTCAGGCTGCTGTGATTGGTGTTTTGGTCCGGTTTGATTTGGGTGAGCTGCTTCGGGGGTCCTGGGTCATGTGGACCACCTATATATACCTTTACGGTGATGGGAGCTCAAACTGCTACTATATAAATGAGCCTGATATGACAGTTCCCTCTTCAGAGCTGCTAGGTGTAGGGGAATCTGTCCTGCTCGGCCCGGCCGGCACTGATGGAGGTGTTCGATGGACCTGGTGAAGGGGCTCACGGAATTCCAGATTTCTTCACTTAGGCTCCGAAGGACGAAATAGAGTATAATATATTAGAAAAGCTTATTACTGTAAATATGCTGATACTAAAAGAACACTAAATCAGAAGACTAATAATACATTTATTTTAATCTGGGAAATAGATGAGATGTATCTTAGCCAAAGGGGTGGAGCTTAATATGTTTATAGTATTGCCTACAGGGAGAGACTCCTGCTGCAGACAGTTATCTTACAGCCACACACAAGCCAGCGAGGAGATGGAGGGTGCGTGGCTTAGCTTCGGGGGCACGTAGAGAAGATTCCTTTACGTGTTTGTTGCGCCCTGGACTAGCTAGGTAGCCACAGACAAAACATACACACACCCCCACCCTCGGACAGTTACATTAGTCAGACACAAAACCCTTGCTGCCTCCCTCCAGGGTCTGAAGTTCACACCAGGTGGGGCGGAGCCAGGTGGTTGGCCCCACCCACCGAGGAGTTCACAGGCCTGGAGGCGGGAAAAGCAGTGGGAGTTAGAGTTTGGAAGAGTTCAGTTCAGGAGGTGAAAGTGAGAGGTCACGAAACAGCAAGTGTCTGGGTCGGAGCCCAGGCACTGAGAGCAAGGTTGGCAGACGGTGGTGGCCGTCTGCAGGAGTTGGTGGAACTCCACAGAGCTGTAAGGACCGGGGCTGGGCGGTGGCCCACCGGTACCGGACCGGGGAACGGAGTGAAGCTAAGCACACATGCAGGGCTATCGGACCCCGACCAGGCTTGGAGCCGCCGTCAATAGTCAAATCCGAATGTGACAGGAACCCCCGGGGTTCCCTAACAACCAAGTCCCGATTGAAGGCAACCGCTCACACCGTGAGGATATACAGCCACCGCCACCGGCTAGAAATCCGAGGGCCAGCGCCTGCGGGCAGAACGGGCTCCTCCGGTATCTATACACCGGGGAGCGGACTACCGTTGGGAAGCCATTGGAGTCAGCACAGTACACAAAGGTGCAGGGAAAGACAGCCACCATCACCTGTCCGGGGAGAGACACTGCAGCCGGCTACGGGACCCGTCCATCCAGCCGTTTGGTTTACTGGAGACTTTGTGCATCTATTGCTGAGTGAGTACACCCGTGCCATCCGGCACCGCGCCGCGCTGTCCCTGCAACCCTGCACCCCAGCCATCAAGCCTCCCCGTTACACCACCGGGCCCCGGGATCACCAACCCCTACCCACGGAGGAGACAACATCCTAGCTGCTCCCTACCATCTCTCCCGGGATCCTCGTCACCAGCAGCGGTGGTGCCTATAATCACCACGACCCATGGGTGGCGTCACAAACTATCTCCCAAAACAAACCACCCCCTTTTCACTCGTGGGCGAGGAGCGCTGCTCGAGTCCACCGAGCAGCAGCAGCCGCGGACCCGAGTGAGGCGAGCACGTCCCCTCCGCCCACGACAACTTGGCGTCACGAACAGGATAGAACCGATCTACTTACCAGTAGAAGTGCGCCTTGTGGTCTCCGCTGGCGGTGTCCGGCTGAAAAATTTGAAGCGCTGCCATCTTTGGCGGGAAGATTACCCGCTCGAGCGTCTTCCCCGAGCAGGGAAGGCGCGAAAAGCGAAGCCCCGCCCCCAACAAGCGGAAGTGCTAGAAAGAACCAAGGGGGGGCAGGTGAGGGGCCTGCCTAATGTAACCGAGGCCATAAAAGCGGGGACGCCAGGACTCTGTAAGCTATTTGGTTCCTGGAACACTGCTGCACAAGATGTCCTGTCCGTCCGGCACCGCTGAAACCCCAGAGCCCACGCCAGGAACAGCGGCGTGGGTGGAGGTCCGGACCACACAAATGTGCAGCCGCCTGCAGGCCCAAGTGCAGTCCCTCTTGAAAGGGTGGATGGCCGACATGGCGGAATTGGCGGCAGCCGTGCGGAGACGCGAGGTTGAGACAGAGTTGGAGGAGCGGGTAAGCGACCCACGCCCCTGTGTCCCCGAGGGACCGGTCGCTGCGGCTGAGGGGCCCGGTCTGCGCCCGCTCACCCTGCTGCCTCCTCCGCTATCCGTCTCGGCTGCTGCTGCCCCGCCACTAGGCCCACTACCCCCACCACTGGTAGCGGAGCTCCGCCCGTCCGCCCTGGAGGACCAGCCTGCAAGCGATGTCCGCAGACAATCCGCACTGCTGCCATGGAAGATCCAGCGGGAGGTGCCCGTCCGCGAAGAGGAGCCGTCGGCACCGGAAGTGGCCGCACCTAAGACCATCCCGGCTCCGGTAGTCTGTCCAGTCCAGAAGGAGGCAGAGGTCAAGCCGGTGAGGACCCCTGTTCCCAAACCTCGGCTGAGGCTGCGCCGGGTTGCCGCTGTGAGGCAGCAACCCAGGCCACGTCACCGCGGGACCTTCCAAAAAGGGCGCCAGTTGTGGGCAGCATGAAGAAAGTTCCGCGGGGCCCGACCCATGCGCGGGGGCATGCAGACGCCCCTTACTGGGACAGGGAAACGACCCCGCTGGGCCGGGAAATCGCTGAGAGAGAGCATCAGAGGGCTGAGATGGTGGCACATACTATCCGTGAAAAGGACCACCTCCGAAATGCCACCTTCCGGGTACGAGGCCCGGTGTACGAGGGGCAGGTCCGGAGGTTTGACCCTCACCGGGGGTAACGCTTCATATACGAACCGGACCTGGAGGCCGAAGTGTTTGTAGCCCGTCGGGATGTACATTCCCATCTGCCGATGGGCCACCCGGGTCGAGACCTGCTGCCGGGAGACCTGGTGGCCTACACTTGACACTGCGGGGAGAGGCGCTGGTATGCCCTCAATGTGAAGGTGAGGGAAGGCCGCAGTTTCCAGGCACAGTCCCAGTCCCCTCCCCCACCTTGCTGTCAGGATGTCGAGGTGGAGAAGGTCTATGAGGAGGTCGACTTAAAGTAAGGGCAGCGGTCCACCGTTGCACCCTGTTGTCCCCCGTTGGGACCCTCAGCACAACTAATTAATCCGAAAAATCACCAGATTACCGTCCGAGAAGAGAACCGTCCCCGTTGGGACTGGAGTTGCCCTGTTGTTAAGTTCATTCCCATACCCACATGAGAAACTCCTCATGGACATGGCCGAGAACTAGCAGGCCACCCACGAACTTGTGGGCCTGTAAATAATGTTGTGGGATGGATACCGTTGCCGCCTCTGGAGAGGCAGATTGGAGGAAGGGCCCGCAGCAGATGGGGCTGGGGCCCGGCCACCACCAGGGCCGGTGGCCATCCTCCGGGGGTCAGGGGTCCCCCTTGGACGTGGGGTCCCCTGAAGTGACAGTCGGGTGCAAGTTACCGTACTCGTTACCGCTCGGGCAGCCTGAACCTGGACTGGGGCAAAGGGGTGCTGCCCACTTCTTAGGGGCAGCATCAGGGCTAGGTTGCTTGGGTGGGAGAGCGGAAGACATCCGTCCATCCGTTATTAAAAATGTATATGTGTTGTAACGTTCAAGAAGACCTAAAATATGCTTATGTTTTACCGTTTACCATGTTATTTATATTTTTGCAGTTTGAAAAATAAAACCGGTGATGGACGGGCAGCCCGCGGATGGTCTGCGTTTTACCAAGGGGGAATGTGGTGCCCTGGACTAGCCAAGTAGCCACAGACAAAACACACACACACCCCCACCCTCGGACAGTTACATTAGTCAGACACAAAACCCTTGTTGCCTCCCTCCAGGGTCTGAAGTCCACACCAGGTGGGGCGGAGCCAGGTGGTTGGCCCCACCCACCGAGGAGTTCACAGGCCTGGAGGCGGGAAAAGCAGTGGGAGTTAGAGTTTGGAAGAGTTCAGTTCAGGAGGTGAAAGTGAGAGGTCACGAAACAGCAAGTGTCTGGGTCGGAGCCCAGGCACTGAGAGCAAAGTTGGCAGACGGTGGTGGCCATCTGCAGGAGTTGGTGGAACTCCGCAGAGCCGTAAGGACCGGGGCTGGGCGGTGGCCCACCGGTACCGGACCGGGGAACGGAGTGAAGCTAAGCACACAGGCAGATCCTGGACCCCAACCAGGCTTGGAGCCACCGTCAATAGTCAAATCCGAATGTGACAGGAACACCGGGGTTCCCTAACAACCAAGTCCCGATTGAAGGCAACCGCTCATACCGGCTTTTTACTTCATGCAGCATTTGCTTGGACCTGTCCCGCCCACAGCCATGACTCAGTCATGGGTACGGGATTGAAATAGACCAGGTGAGTGCTGCTAAGAGCAGTTCTACTATTCATATGTGAGGCCGTATGGCACATTTTATAAAAATATTTTAGTGTAGGACTGCTTCAAATGAGATTTGCCGTGACGTGGCGAAGCAGCTCAAGAAATTGCAATTTTTTGCCAAAAATCTCAAAATTTTTTTTATAATAAGTACAGTTTGGAATGTTTAGTGCTGTAGTGCACATTTGGTGCTGGCTTTTTGTTTTTTCTTCATTGAATTGGTCGGTGGTTGACCTCCACCTTGCTTTGCACCCCAATTTGGGATGTATTCCATCTGTCTAGATTTTGGCGGTTGGTGACTGTTCACATTAAGTCATCAGGCTTTGTCCACAGGCTATTTACTTCATGCAGCATTTGCTTGGACCTGTCCCGCCCACAGCCATGACTCAGTCATGGGTACGGGATTGAAATAGACCAGGTGAGTGCTGCTAAGAGCAGTTCTACTATTCATATGTGAGGCCGTATGGCACATTTTATAAAAATATTTTAGTGTAGGACTGCTTCAAATGAGATTTGCCGTGACGTGGCGAAGCAGCTCAAGAAATTGCAATTTTTTGCCAAAAATCTCAAATTTTTTTTATAATAAGTACAGTTTGGAATGTTTAGTGCTGTAGTGCACATTTGGTGCTGGCTTTTTGTTTTTTCTTCATTGAATTGGTCGGTGGTTGACCTCCACCTTGCTTTGCACCCCAATTTGGGATGTATTCCATCTGTCTAGATTTTGGCGGTTGGTGACTGTTCACATTAAGTCATCAGGCTTTGTCCACAGGCTATTTACTTCATGCAGCATTTGCTTGGACCTGTCCCGCCCACAGCCATGACTCAGTCATGGGTACGGGATTGAAATAGACCAGGTGAGTGCTGCTAAGAGCAGTTCTACTATTCATATGTGAGGCCGTATGGCACATTTTATAAAAATATTTTAGTGTAGGACTGCTTCAAATGAGATTTGCCGTGACGTGGCGAAGCAGCTCAAGAAATTGCAATTTTTTGCCAAAAATCTCAAAATTTTTTTTATAATAAGTACAGTTTGGAATGTTTAGTGCTGTAGTGCACATTTGGTGCTGGCTTTTTGTTTTTTCTTCATTGAATTGGTCGGTGGTTGACCTCCACCTTGCTTTGCACCCCAATTTGGGATGTATTCCATCTGTCTAGATTTTGGCGGTTGGTGACTGTTCACATTAAGTCATCAGGCTTTGTCCACAGGCTATTTACTTCATGCAGCATTTGCTTGGACCTGTCCCGCCCACAGCCATGACTCAGTCATGGGTACGGGATTGAAATAGACCAGGTGAGTGCTGCTAAGAGCAGTTCTACTATTCATATGTGAGGCCGTATGGCACATTTTATAAAAATATTTTAGTGTAGGACTGCTTCAAATGAGATTTGCCGTGACGTGGCGAAGCAGCTCAAGAAATTGCAATTTTTTGCCAAAAATCTCAAATTTTTTTTATAATAAGTACAGTTTGGAATGTTTAGTGCTGTAGTGCACATTTGGTGCTGGCTTTTTGTTTTTTCTTCATTGAATTGGTCGGTGGTTGACCTCCACCTTGCTTTGCACCCCAATTTGGGATGTATTCCATCTGTCTAGATTTTGGCGGTTGGTGACTGTTCACATTAAGTCATCAGGCTTTGTCCACAGGCTATTTACTTCATGCAGCATTTGCTTGGACCTGTCCCGCCCACAGCCATGACTCAGTCATGGGTACGGGATTGAAATAGACCAGGTGAGTGCTGCTAAGAGCAGTTCTACTATTCATATGTGAGGCCGTATGGCACATTTTATAAAAATATTTTAGTGTAGGACTGCTTCAAATGAGATTTGCCGTGACGTGGCGAAGCAGCTCAAGAAATTGCAATTTTTTGCCAAAAATCTCAAAATTTTTTTTATAATAAGTACAGTTTGGAATGTTTAGTGCTGTAGTGCACATTTGGTGCTGGCTTTTTGTTTTTTCTTCATTGAATTGGTCGGTGGTTGACCTCCACCTTGCTTTGCACCCCAATTTGGGATGTATTCCATCTGTCTAGATTTTGGCGGTTGGTGACTGTTCACATTAAGTCATCAGGCTTTGTCCACAGGCTATTTACTTCATGCAGCATTTGCTTGGACCTGTCCCGCCCACAGCCATGACTCAGTCATGGGTACGGGATTGAAATAGACCAGGTGAGTGCTGCTAAGAGCAGTTCTACTATTCATATGTGAGGCCGTATGGCACATTTTATAAAAATATTTTAGTGTAGGACTGCTTCAAATGAGATTTGCCGTGACGTGGCGAAGCAGCTCAAGAAATTGCAATTTTTTGCCAAAAATCTCAAAATTTTTTTTATAATAAGTACAGTTTGGAATGTTTAGTGCTGTAGTGCACATTTGGTGCTGGCTTTTTGTTTTTTCTTCATTGAATTGGTCGGTGGTTGACCTCCACCTTGCTTTGCACCCCAATTTGGGATGTATTCCATCTGTCTAGATTTTGGCGGTTGGTGACTGTTCACATTAAGTCATCAGGCTTTGTCCACAGGCTATTTACTTCATGCAGCATTTGCTTGGACCTGTCCCGCCCACAGCCATGACTCAGTCATGGGTACGGGATTGAAATAGACCAGGTGAGTGCTGCTAAGAGCAGTTCTACTATTCATATGTGAGGCCGTATGGCACATTTTATAAAAATATTTTAGTGTAGGACTGCTTCAAATGAGATTTGCCGTGACGTGGCGAAGCAGCTCAAGAAATTGCAATTTTTTGCCAAAAATCTCAAAATTTTTTTTTATAATAAGTACAGTTTGGAATGTTTAGTGCTGTAGTGCACATTTGGTGCTGGCTTTTTGTTTTTTCTTCATTGAATTGGTCGGTGGTTGACCTCCACCTTGCTTTGCACCCCAATTTGGGATGTATTCCATCTGTCTAGATTTTGGCGGTTGGTGACTGTTCACATTAAGTCATCAGGCTTTGTCCACAGGCTATTTACTTCATGCAGCATTTGCTTGGACCTGTCCCGCCCACAGCCATGACTCAGTCATGGGTACGGGATTGAAATAGACCAGGTGAGTGCTGCTAAGAGCAGTTCTACTATTCATATGTGAGGCCGTATGGCACATTTTATAAAAATATTTTAGTGTAGGACTGCTTCAAATGAGATTTGCCGTGACGTGGCGAAGCAGCTCAAGAAATTGCAATTTTTTGCCAAAAATCTCAAAATTTTTTTTATAATAAGTACAGTTTGGAATGTTTAGTGCTGTAGTGCACATTTGGTGCTGGCTTTTTGTTTTTTCTTCATTGAATTGGTCGGTGGTTGACCTCCACCTTGCTTTGCACCCCAATTTGGGATGTATTCCATCTGTCTAGATTTTGGCGGTTGGTGACTGTTCACATTAAGTCATCAGGCTTTGTCCACAGGCTATTTACTTCATGCAGCATTTGCTTGGACCTGTCCCGCCCACAGCCATGACTCAGTCATGGGTACGGGATTGAAATAGACCAGGTGAGTGCTGCTAAGAGCAGTTCTACTATTCATATGTGAGGCCGTATGGCACATTTTATAAAAATATTTTAGTGTAGGACTGCTTCAAATGAGATTTGCCGTGACGTGGCGAAGCAGCTCAAGAAATTGCAATTTTTTGCCAAAAATCTCAAAATTTTTTTTATAATAAGTACAGTTTGGAATGTTTAGTGCTGTAGTGCACATTTGGTGCTGGCTTTTTGTTTTTTCTTCATTGAATTGGTCGGTGGTTGACCTCCACCTTGCTTTGCACCCCAATTTGGGATGTATTCCATCTGTCTAGATTTTGGCGGTTGGTGACTGTTCACATTAAGTCATCAGGCTTTGTCCACAGGCTATTTACTTCATGCAGCATTTGCTTGGACCTGTCCCGCCCACAGCCATGACTCAGTCATGGGTACGGGATTGAAATAGACCAGGTGAGTGCTGCTAAGAGCAGTTCTACTATTCATATGTGAGGCCGTATGGCACATTTTATAAAAATATTTTAGTGTAGGACTGCTTCAAATGAGATTTGCCGTGACGTGGCGAAGCAGCTCAAGAAATTGCAATTTTTTGCCAAAAATCTCAAAATTTTTTTTATAATAAGTACAGTTTGGAATGTTTAGTGCTGTAGTGCACATTTGGTGCTGGCTTTTTGTTTTTTCTTCATTGAATTGGTCGGTGGTTGACCTCCACCTTGCTTTGCACCCCAATTTGGGATGTATTCCATCTGTCTAGATTTTGGCGGTTGGTGACTGTTCACATTAAGTCATCAGGCTTTGTCCACAGGCTATTTACTTCATGCAGCATTTGCTTGGACCTGTCCCGCCCACAGCCATGACTCAGTCATGGGTACGGGATTGAAATAGACCAGGTGAGTGCTGCTAAGAGCAGTTCTACTATTCATATGTGAGGCCGTATGGCACATTTTATAAAAATATTTTAGTGTAGGACTGCTTCAAATGAGATTTGCCGTGACGTGGCGAAGCAGCTCAAGAAATTGCAATTTTTTGCCAAAAATCTCAAAATTTTTTTTTTTTTTTTTTTTTTATAATAAGTACAGTTTGGAATGTTTAGTGCTGTAGTGCACATTTGGTGCTGGCTTTTTGTTTTTTCTTCATTGAATTGGTCGGTGGTTGACCTCCACCTTGCTTTGCACCCCAATTTGGGATGTATTCCATCTGTCTAGATTTTGGCGGTTGGTGACTGTTCACATTAAGTCATCAGGCTTTGTCCACAGGCTATTTACTTCATGCAGCATTTGCTTGGACCTGTCCCGCCCACAGCCATGACTCAGTCATGGGTACGGGATTGAAATAGACCAGGTGAGTGCTGCTAAGAGCAGTTCTACTATTCATATGTGAGGCCGTATGGCACATTTTATAAAAATATTTTAGTGTAGGACTGCTTCAAATGAGATTTGCCGTGACGTGGCGAAGCAGCTCAAGAAATTGCAATTTTTTGCCAAAAATCTCAAAATTTTTTTTTATAATAAGTACAGTTTGGAATGTTTAGTGCTGTAGTGCACATTTGGTGCTGGCTTTTTGTTTTTTCTTCATTGAATTGGTCGGTGGTTGACCTCCACCTTGCTTTGCACCCCAATTTGGGATGTATTCCATCTGTCTAGATTTTGGCGGTTGGTGACTGTTCACATTAAGTCATCAGGCTTTGTCCACAGGCTATTTACTTCATGCAGCATTTGCTTGGACCTGTCCCGCCCACAGCCATGACTCAGTCATGGGTACGGGATTGAAATAGACCAGGTGAGTGCTGCTAAGAGCAGTTCTACTATTCATATGTGAGGCCGTATGGCACATTTTATAAAAATATTTTAGTGTAGGACTGCTTCAAATGAGATTTGCCGTGACGTGGCGAAGCAGCTCAAGAAATTGCAATTTTTTGCCAAAAATCTCAAAATTTTTTTTTATAATAAGTACAGTTTGGAATGTTTAGTGCTGTAGTGCACATTTGGTGCTGGCTTTTTGTTTTTTCTTCATTGAATTGGTCGGTGGTTGACCTCCACCTTGCTTTGCACCCCAATTTGGGATGTATTCCATCTGTCTAGATTTTGGCGGTTGGTGACTGTTCACATTAAGTCATCAGGCTTTGTCCACAGGCTATTTACTTCATGCAGCATTTGCTTGGACCTGTCCCGCCCACAGCCATGACTCAGTCATGGGTACGGGATTGAAATAGACCAGGTGAGTGCTGCTAAGAGCAGTTCTACTATTCATATGTGAGGCCGTATGGCACATTTTATAAAAATATTTTAGTGTAGGACTGCTTCAAATGAGATTTGCCGTGACGTGGCGAAGCAGCTCAAGAAATTGCAATTTTTTGCCAAAAATCTCAAAATTTTTTTTATAATAAGTACAGTTTGGAATGTTTAGTGCTGTAGTGCACATTTGGTGCTGGCTTTTTGTTTTTTCTTCATTGAATTGGTCGGTGGTTGACCTCCACCTTGCTTTGCACCCCAATTTGGGATGTATTCCATCTGTCTAGATTTTGGCGGTTGGTGACTGTTCACATTAAGTCATCAGGCTTTGTCCACAGGCTATTTACTTCATGCAGCATTTGCTTGGACCTGTCCCGCCCACAGCCATGACTCAGTCATGGGTACGGGATTGAAATAGACCAGGTGAGTGCTGCTAAGAGCAGTTCTACTATTCATATGTGAGGCCGTATGGCACATTTTATAAAAATATTTTAGTGTAGGACTGCTTCAAATGAGATTTGCCGTGACGTGGCGAAGCAGCTCAAGAAATTGCAATTTTTTGCCAAAAATCTCAAAATTTTTTTTATAATAAGTACAGTTTGGAATGTTTAGTGCTGTAGTGCACATTTGGTGCTGGCTTTTTGTTTTTTCTTCATTGAATTGGTCGGTGGTTGACCTCCACCTTGCTTTGCACCCCAATTTGGGATGTATTCCATCTGTCTAGATTTTGGCGGTTGGTGACTGTTCACATTAAGTCATCAGGCTTTGTCCACAGGCTATTTACTTCATGCAGCATTTGCTTGGACCTGTCCCGCCCACAGCCATGACTCAGTCATGGGTACGGGATTGAAATAGACCAGGTGAGTGCTGCTAAGAGCAGTTCTACTATTCATATGTGAGGCCGTATGGCACATTTTATAAAAATATTTTAGTGTAGGACTGCTTCAAATGAGATTTGCCGTGACGTGGCGAAGCAGCTCAAGAAATTGCAATTTTTTGCCAAAAATCTCAAAATTTTTTTTATAATAAGTACAGTTTGGAATGTTTAGTGCTGTAGTGCACATTTGGTGCTGGCTTTTTGTTTTTTCTTCATTGAATTGGTCGGTGGTTGACCTCCACCTTGCTTTGCACCCCAATTTGGGATGTATTCCATCTGTCTAGATTTTGGCGGTTGGTGACTGTTCACATTAAGTCATCAGGCTTTGTCCACAGGCTATTTACTTCATGCAGCATTTGCTTGGACCTGTCCCGCCCACAGCCATGACTCAGTCATGGGTACGGGATTGAAATAGACCAGGTGAGTGCTGCTAAGAGCAGTTCTACTATTCATATGTGAGGCCGTATGGCACATTTTATAAAAATATTTTAGTGTAGGACTGCTTCAAATGAGATTTGCCGTGACGTGGCGAAGCAGCTCAAGAAATTGCAATTTTTTGCCAAAAATCTCAAAATTTTTTTTTTTTTTTTATAATAAGTACAGTTTGGAATGTTTAGTGCTGTAGTGCACATTTGGTGCTGGCTTTTTGTTTTTTCTTCATTGAATTGGTCGGTGGTTGACCTCCACCTTGCTTTGCACCCCAATTTGGGATGTATTCCATCTGTCTAGATTTTGGCGGTTGGTGACTGTTCACATTAAGTCATCAGGCTTTGTCCACAGGCTATTTACTTCATGCAGCATTTGCTTGGACCTGTCCCGCCCACAGCCATGACTCAGTCATGGGTACGGGATTGAAATAGACCAGGTGAGTGCTGCTAAGAGCAGTTCTACTATTCATATGTGAGGCCGTATGGCACATTTTATAAAAATATTTTAGTGTAGGACTGCTTCAAATGAGATTTGCCGTGACGTGGCGAAGCAGCTCAAGAAATTGCAATTTTTTGCCAAAAATCTCAAAAATTTTTTTATAATAAGTACAGTTTGGAATGTTTAGTGCTGTAGTGCACATTTGGTGCTGGCTTTTTGTTTTTTCTTCATTGAATTGGTCGGTGGTTGACCTCCACCTTGCTTTGCACCCCAATTTGGGATGTATTCCATCTGTCTAGATTTTGGCGGTTGGTGACTGTTCACATTAAGTCATCAGGCTTTGTCCACAGGCTATTTACTTCATGCAGCATTTGCTTGGACCTGTCCCGCCCACAGCCATGACTCAGTCATGGGTACGGGATTGAAATAGACCAGGTGAGTGCTGCTAAGAGCAGTTCTACTATTCATATGTGAGGCCGTATGGCACATTTTATAAAAATATTTTAGTGTAGGACTGCTTCAAATGAGATTTGCCGTGACGTGGCGAAGCAGCTCAAGAAATTGCAATTTTTTGCCAAAAATCTCAAAATTTTTTTTATAATAAGTACAGTTTGGAATGTTTAGTGCTGTAGTGCACATTTGGTGCTGGCTTTTTGTTTTTTCTTCATTGAATTGGTCGGTGGTTGACCTCCACCTTGCTTTGCACCCCAATTTGGGATGTATTCCATCTGTCTAGATTTTGGCGGTTGGTGACTGTTCACATTAAGTCATCAGGCTTTGTCCACAGGCTATTTACTTCATGCAGCATTTGCTTGGACCTGTCCCGCCCACAGCCATGACTCAGTCATGGGTACGGGATTGAAATAGACCAGGTGAGTGCTGCTAAGAGCAGTTCTACTATTCATATGTGAGGCCGTATGGCACATTTTATAAAAATATTTTAGTGTAGGACTGCTTCAAATGAGATTTGCCGTGACGTGGCGAAGCAGCTCAAGAAATTGCAATTTTTTGCCAAAAATCTCAAAATTTTTTTTATAATAAGTACAGTTTGGAATGTTTAGTGCTGTAGTGCACATTTGGTGCTGGCTTTTTGTTTTTAGTCAGACACAAAACCCTTGTTGCCTCCCTCCAGGGTCTGAAGTCCACACCAGGTGGGGCGGAGCCAGGTGGTTGGCCCCACCCACCGAGGAGTTCACAGGCCTGGAGGCGGGAAAAGCAGTGGGAGTTAGAGTTTGGAAGAGTTCAGTTCAGGAGGTGAAAGTGAGAGGTCACGAAACAGCAAGTGTCTGGGTCGGAGCCCAGGCACTGAGAGCAAAGTTGGCAGACGGTGGTGGCCATCTGCAGGAGTTGGTGGAACTCCGCAGAGCCGTAAGGACCGGGGCTGGGCGGTGGCCCACCGGTACCGGACCGGGGAACGGAGTGAAGCTAAGCACACAGGCAGATCCTGGACCCCAACCAGGCTTGGAGCCACCGTCAATAGTCAAATCCGAATGTGACAGGAACACCGGGGTTCCCTAACAACCAAGTCCCGATTGAAGGCAACCGCTCATACCGTGAGGATATACAGCCATCGCCACCGGCTAGAAATCCGAGGGCCAGCGCCTGCGGGCAGAACGGGCTCCTCCGGTATCTATATACCGGGGCGCGGACTACCGATGGGAAGCCATTGGAGTCAACACAGTTCACAAAGGTGCAGGGAAAGACAGCCACCATCACCTATCCGGAGAGAGACACTGCAGTCGGCTGCGGGACCCGTCCATCCAGCCGTTTGGTTTACCGGAGACTTTGTGCATCTATTGCTGAGTGAGTACACCCGTGCCATCCGGCACCGCGCCGCGCTGTCCCTGCAACCCAGCCATCAAGCCTCCCCGTTACACCACCGGGCCCCGGGATCACCAACCCCTACCCACGGAGGGGACAACATCCTAGCTGCTCCCTACCATCTCTCCCGGGATCCCCGTCACCAGCAGCGGTGGTGCCTATAATCACCACGACCCGTGGGTGGTGTCACAAACTATCTCCCAAAACAAACCACCCCCTTTTCACTCGTGGGTGAGGAGTGCTGCTCGAGTCCCCGGGTCCGGCCCACCGCTCGAGCCACCGAGCAGCAGCAACAGTCGCGGACCCGAGCGTGGCGAGCGCATCCCCTCCGCCCGCGACATATTTATCAATTTTACAGAATTCAAGGAAAAGATAATAATAAGGAAAGCGAGAAACTGCTGGGAAATTCCTCTGCATTTCCTTTGTTTAGTCAGACTTTATGTTGTACTTTATAAAAAGTTTACAAGCCCTTTAGATTACTCCCATTGTGTAAATCACTTTATCATGAGAGCCTTTTCCTCGGGAGGGAGTCGTCAGCGCTGCCCACAGTCTCCGATCCAGAATAAATATATTAAAAAAGGAATGCACGGCGAAGAAGAGAGGGAATCTGCGGCTTCTGTGCACTTACATGCTCCAGCCCCAAACAAAAACATTCCCACACTTATGGCTCAATTAAGGGGTCCTGAACTTCCAAAGACTCATTTTAGAGTCACGTAGTTATTAGCAGAGGTGCATCCTGTCCTCCGCCGAATACATAAATAAGTATTAAATCATCTGCGGAATGGAATTGACCTATTTGTTCCCTTAGTCACCCAGATTTCAGACTGATTAAAAAGTTCATATGTTTTCCAGATAAGCCGCGGCCGTCTCTGCACCCACCCATCTCTCTAGGGTGCGTTTCGACATCATATGTTATGACCTCATATGGTCAGAATGTCATTGTCAGACATGACTAGGTGGGGCGCTGCGCACTGTGACATCATGGAGTCGGCACTAGCCAGGCAAGGAACATACAGAACACTCACGGCTGAGCACAGAACATTGGTGGCTGAGCACAGAACATTGGTGGCTGAACACAGAACACTGGTGGCTGAGTGCACAAGACTGGTGGCTGAGCACAGAAGACTGGTGGCTGAGCACAGAAGACTGGTGGCTGAGCACAGAAGACTGGTGGCTGAGCACAGAAGACTGGTGGCTGAGCACAGAACACTGGTGGCTGAACACAGAACATTGGTGGCTGAGCACAGAAGACTGACTGGTGGCTGAACACAGAAGACTCGCGGCTGAGCACAGAAGACTCACGGCTGAGCATAGAAGACTGGCGGCTGATCACAGAACACTGGTGGCTGAGCACAGAACACTGGTGGCTGATCACAGAGTGGCTGAGCACAGAAGACTGGTGGCTGAGCAGAGAAGACTCGCGGCTGAGCACAGAAGACTCGCGGCTGAGCACAGAAGACTCGCGGCTGAGCACAGAAGACTCGCGGCTGAGCACAGAAGACTGGCGGCTGAGCACAGAACACTGGTGGATGTGTCGCGGGCGAAGGAGGGGATGCTGCGCTCTCCCACTGCTCGGGTCTGGCTGCTGCTGCTGCTGCTGCTCGGTGGTGGCTCGAGCGGTGGGCCGGATCCCGGGGACTCGAGCGGCGCTCCTCGCCCATGAGTGAAAAGGGGAATTTTGATTGTGGGAATTTGATTATTGTCCGTGACGCCACCCACGGTTGTGGTGATATTGGTGACACCACCACTGCTCTAGACGGGGATCCCGGGAGCGGAGACAGGGAGCAGCCTTGTTGTTAGTTCTCCCCTCCGTGGGTAGGGGGTTGGTTGTCCCGGGGCCCGGTGATGGGGGTAGGGATGGATGACAGGCGGGTTACAGGGCCTGGTGAGGTGCGGGGTCGCGGGGGCAGCGCTGTGCCGCACGGCACGGTGGTACTCACTCAGCCAATGATGAGGACACAGTTCTCGGTAAAACACACGGCTGGATGGACGGGTCCCACAGACGGCTGCGGTGTTGTTTCTCCCGGCAGGTTGATGGTGACTGCCTTTCCCTGCACCTATGTACGGTAGATGGTTCCAATGGGTTCCCACCAATAACCCGCTCCCCAGCTTGGATATGGGCTGGAGGAGCCCCTTTTGCCCGCAGGCTCTGGCCCTGGGAAATGGTTGCCTTGGCGGTGGCGGTGTCTCCCTCTCTTGGTTGGACTGTTGCCTTCTGTCGGGACTTGGCTGCTGGGAAACCCAGGAGGTTCCCTTCACTAACGAATTTGGCAAATTCACGGCGACTCCTAGCCTTGCCGGGGTCCGTAAGCCCCTGCCAGATGGTGCTGGCTTCTCTTTGCGTACCGGTCCGGTACCGCCGGGCCACCGCCCGTCCACGGTCATTACGGTAAGCTCTGATAGGCCACTCCTGCAGACGGTCACCACCGTCTGCCAACCTTGCTGCTCCGTCCGGGCCACACACCCGGACCAACTTCAGTCTGCTCAGCTGCCGCTTTCCTTCCTTCCACTTTCACTTCCCTCACTAAACTGAACTCTTTTCTCGCCTCCAGGACTGTGAACTCCTCGTGGGCGGGGCCAACCGCCTGGCCCACCCCATGCTGTGGACATCAGCCCCTGGAGGAAGGCAACAAGGGTTTTGTGTCTGACTTCGGTGTGCCTGACCGGGAGTGTGGGGTGTGTGGGTGTTGTGCTCTGTGGCCCCTGGCTTGTCCAGGGCGCCACAGATGAGCACAGAGTGGCTGAGCACAGAAGACTGGTGGCTGAGCAGAGAAGACTTGCGGCTGAGCACAGAAGACTCACGGCTGAGCACAGAAGACTCGCGGCTAAGCACAGAAGACTGGCGGCTGAGCACAGAAGACTGGTGGTTGAGCACAGAAGACAGACGACTGAGCACAGAAGACTGGCGGCTGAGCACAGAACACTGGTGGCTGAGCACAGAACATTGGCAGCTGAGCACAGAACATTGATGGTTGAGCACAGAAGACTAGTGGCTGAGCACAGAAGACAGGCGACTGAGCACAGAAGACTGGCGGCTGAGCACAGGACACTGGTGGCAGAGCACAGAAGACCGGTGACTGAGCACAGAACATTGGTGGCGAACACAGAACACTGGTGGCTGAGTGCACAAGACTGGTGGCTGAGCACAGAAGACTGGTGGCTGAGCACAGAAGACTGGTGGCTGAGCACAGAAGACTGGTGGCTGAGCACAGAACACTGGTGGCTGAGCACAGAACATTGGTGGCTGAGCACAGAAGACTGACTGGTGGCTGAACACAGAAGACTCGCGGCTGAGCACAGAAGACTCACGGCTGAGCATAGAAGACTGGCGGCTGAGCACAGAACACTGGTGGCTGAGCACAGAACACTGGTGGCTGAGCACAGAGTGGCTGAGCACAGAAGACTGGTGGCTGAGCAGAGAAGACTCGCGGCTGAGCACAGAAGACTCACGGCTGAGCACAGAAGACTCGCGGCTGAGCACAGAAGACTCGCGGCTGAGCATAGAAGACTGGCGGCTGAGCACAGAAGACTGGCGGCTGAGCATAGAACACTGGTGGATGAGCACAGTACACTGGTGGATAAGCACAGAAGACTGGCGGCTGAGCAGAGCTGCCTCATGACATCAACAAGGGACCAGCAGCAGGGACTGGTGAGAGGCGAAGGGAGTTTTGTCTGAAACGCCACCAAGAGTAACAAGAAAGATCACTATCTTGAGATGCGGATCCTTAGGATGACTTGTGAACCCCAGTAGTCCTAGCCCTAGCTTTCCCTCCCTCCATTGTCTGCTCCTACTCTACTCTTCCAGCTAAAAAGGACCTCGACTGGCAAGAAACCAGCACTTGTAGGAGCAGTGATGTAACGGCACAGAAGTGTTGTACACGAGACTCCCCAACCTGAAGGGACCAGCGTCACAAACCTCTCGAAATATGGCAGCTAGTGAGGTGATTCCCCTCCGTGCGGCAAAATAAGCAAGTAAACACATGCACATTGCAGAAGAAGCAATAAACACAAACATTACTTAATATTATACATGGATGGCCCTCATAGGCCCAATGCCCGGAATACTTGAAGGCTCCGGATTAGAAACTCTTTATGGACAAGACATTGATACCCATCAGGTGAGCGGGGCTGAGTCCGCTGACTTTGGTTGGACTAACTGATTTCTTTTGCTGTTTTTTGTGTATATGAGTGCTCCAAATCTGCCCCAAGTGGAAACATCAAGGCAAGAAAGAGATGAGCAATTTAAAAAAATAAATAAATAAATAAATAAAAAATAAAATAAATTTGCCAGTTTTGCCAATTTTTCCCACCAGAAATTTACCGGAAATCAAATGTAATCCAAAGCCTCCAATTTCCCTTGAAAGATGTAACGGACGTCTCCTAGGATTGTGTCCACTCCTTTTCTAACTGTTTAACACAAACTCAGCCTCGGTAATGTCCACATGTCCTCCACATAAGGTGGCATGGTGGCTCAGTGGTTAGCACTGCAGTCTTGTGGTGGCTCAGTGGTTAGCACGGCAGTCTTGTGGTGGCTTAGTGGTTGGAACTGCAGTCTTGTGGTGGCTCAGTGGTTAGTACCGCAGCCTTGTGGTGGCTTTGTGGTTAGAACTGCAGTCTTGTGGTGGCTCAGTGGTTAGCACTGCAGTATTGCAGCGCTGGGGTCCTGGGTTCAAATCCCACCAAGGACAACATCTGCAAGGAGTTTGTATGTTCTCCCCGTGTTTGCGTGGATTTCCTCCAGTTTCCTCCCACACTCCAAAGACATACCAATAGGGAATTTAGTTTGTGAGCCCCAATGGGGACAGTGTGGCCAATGTATGTAAAGTGCTGCGGAATTAATGGCGCTATATAAGCAGGGGTGGGATTCCAATTTTTAACAACAGGTTCTCGGTAAACTCCGTCCAGTTGAAAACCACACCCATTCTGTAACCACACCCATTTTGTTAGCCACACCCCTTTTCAAGCACTTTCCTCAACCAAAAAATACAAGTAATTTAAAGTACAATCTCTTTCCCCTTCTTCCCCTCCTATACCGTCACTCTCCTGTCCAGCACCGGTTGTTCCAGTCACTGTCACTCATTTTGTATTAAACGGTTTTTCTACAATTTTTAAAAATTATTTCTAAAGGAGCCCTGCTAAAATTGGAACGGACGACCTTCCTCATACAGATCCCATCCCATTATGGCCTCTTTCCCCTGCAGATCCCATCCCATTATGGCCTCTTTCCCCTGCAGATCCCATCCCAATATGGCCTCTTTCCCCTGCAGATCTCATCCCAATATGGCCTCTTTCCCCTGCAGATCCCATCCCAATATGGCCTCTTTCCCCTGCAGATCCCATCCCATGTGGCTCCTTTCCCCCTACAAATCCCATCCCATTATGGCTTCTTTTCCCAGCAGATCTTATCCCATGTGCTCCTTTTCCCATATAGTTCCCATCTATGCAGCCTCCTCTCCCCATATAGCTCCCATCTTTATGCGGCTCCTCTCCCCATATAGCTCCCATCTTTATGCGGCTCCTCAACCCATATAGCTGCCATCTTTTGCGGCCCCTCTCCCCATATAGTTCCCATCTATGCAGCCTCCTCTCCCCATATAGCTCCCATCTTTATGCGGCCCCTCTCCCCATATAGCTGCCTTCTTTTGCGGCCCCTCTCCCCATATAGCTGCCATCTTTTGTGGCCTCCTTTCCCTATATAGCTGCCATCTTTTGTGGCCTCCTTTCCCCATATAGCTGCCATCTTTTGTGGCCTCCTTTCCCCATATAGCTACCATCTTTTGTGGCCTCCTTTCACCATATAGCTGCCATCTTTTGTGGCCTCCTTTCCTCATATAGCTGCCCTCTTATGCAGCTCCACTCCCCATAGAGCTGCCATCTTTATGCAGCTCGTCTCCCCATATAGCTGCCATCTTATGCAGCCCCTCTTCCTGCATCTTCGGCTCTATGAGCGCTTACCTTGCTCCAAAAACCGGCGGCTGCTTCTCCTTTGTCTTCCGTCCTCCTCCGCGGCTCTCTGCAGTCACAGTTACGCTGACAGACAGCAGGAGGAGGAGCTCCCTCCTCTCACTGCCGTCACCTCTGTAGCGTCAGCACGTCGCTACACGCCAAGTGAGGGAGCCGACAGGCTTCACTGAACCCGGAAGTGCGGCGCGGAGGTACGGAGATTCATTTGTGCTAGTGTCTTAAAGAGACACTAACACAAATGAATATAGGGAACCGGATCGCTGTAGCTGTTTCTTGCCGGTTCTGAGAACTGGCTGCTATTTTAACAACTGGTTCTCCAGAACCGGACAGAACCGGCTGAATCCCACCCCTGTATATAAGTGAATAAATATTATTATTATCTGGCTATGGCGGGTAATCGGATGGCAGCGCTCATCACTGCAGAGCTGTCGCACTCCATCTGTAATGTTTATTCAGTGCCTTATGTTTTTCTTTCCCTATTTCTATGGCTGAGATGTGAATAGCGCTCATTATTCAGAATCACCATAAAATGACTGCTGCATTCCCTGTCAAGGCTTTTATACAGACTACTGCAAATTGTTCACATTTGCTGAATTCCTAATAATGTGATTCAAATTGATCCCCATATCTTTGAACCCCCTTTCTTTTGGGGTGCTGGGTCACAGGTAAAGGCCATTCTGGTTATTTTGGTAACAGTAGAATTGGTGATCTGACCCTTGTATGAATAGCCCAGGGTGGCAGTGACTGCTGCCCTCCTGTGACGGGGCACCGAGCTCATACCGGCGGATACACAGGCTGCTGACGCTCATCCCAATGCCACCGGCCACATCCGAGAGGGCAGACGGGTTACAATGGTCGCCATGAGCTGTTTTTTTAAGGATTGCGTTGTGCCCTCGTTGGGTCCGCTCATTTCCATCAGCAATCCGCTTTTTCCCCATATTTCAAAGGACTTAATGAAGATAATTAATCTAAATGCTGGTACTGTAGGAAATGCGCCGGTTGTGTACATAGGGATGCGGTTAATCCCCTCACTGTAATGCATTTTGTGTAGTGTTCACATCTGTGACCTTCTCACCCCCTTTCAACTCCCCCGTCGGCCACCGAAGAATTACATTTCAGCACATCCATCAAGCAGAATAATTGTGGAGTAGGGAAACGCGATTAGATGCGTCGGTCACACAAGGGGCCACCTCTACTCGCACCTGCAGAGGAATTATATTATATACTTTCCACCCGGAAGGAGCCGCGCGCTGGGAAAGTGCACTACAAATGGCTGCGGGGCTTCACCATAACGGATTCCTACCAAGTAATAGACTGCAAAACAAAGCAAAAGCCGCTCAAAGCAGAGACTTCAGCACTTTATACTTGTGTAACGAGCAATTATATCCAGAGTGATGGAGGCAAGGTGGACGCAGGGTTTATTTATTTACTGTCAGCGCTGATATACTGTGATCCGGCTGCCACTCATGGGATGTATCGCACTATATCCAACTATACCGCACTATATCCAACTATACCACACTATATCCAACTATACCGCACTATATCCAACTATACTGCACTATATCCAACTATACAAGGCTGCGCTCAGTCCTGTGCTGGACATATATGTCAGGGAGCGATTGGCCACCAGCCTCCTACATAGACCTGTCTGCACCAGGACACTGCAGAGATATCAGGATGTCAAAAGGACAAGTGGCAGAGGCCATTCCACAATCCCACAGTCCCAGTCATCCCAGATCGGGTCAGTTAGCTGTAGTGTCCCAACTCAGGGCAGTTAGCTGTAGTGTCCCAGCTCAGGGCAGTTAGCTGTAGTGTCCCAGCTCGGGGCAGTTAGCTGTAGTGTCCCAGCTCGGGGCAGTTAGCTGTAGTGTCCCAGCTCAGGGCAGTTAGCTGTAGTGTCCCAGCTCGGGGCAGTTAGCTGTAGTGTCCCAGCTCAGGGCAGTTAGCTGTAGTGTCCCGGCTCAGGGCAGTTAGCTGTAGTGTCCCAGCTCGGAGCAGTTAGCTGTAGTGTCCCAGCTTGGGCAGTTACCTGTAGTGTCCCAGCTCGGGTCAGTTAGCTGTAGTGTCCCAGGTCAGCGCGGTTAGCTGTAGTGTCCCAGCTCAGGGCAGTTAGCTGTAGTGTCCCAGCTCAGGGCAGTTAACTGTGGTGTCCCAGCTCAGGGCAGTTAGCTGTAGTGTCCCAGCTCGGGGCAGTTAGCTGTAGTGTCCCAGCTCGGGGCAGTTAGCTGTAGTGTCCCAGCTCAGGGCAGTTAGCTGTAGTGTCCCAGCTCGGGGCAGTTAGCTGTAGTGTCCCAGCTCAGGGCAGTTAGCTGTAGTGTCCCAGCTCAGGGCAGTTAGCTGTAGTGTCCCAGCTCAGGGCAGTTAGCTGTAGTGTCCCAGCTTGGGGAAGTTAGCTATAGTGTCCCAGCTTGGGGTAGTTAGCTGTAGTGTCCCAGCTCGGGCAGTTAGCTGAAGTGTCCCAGCTCGGGGCAGTTAGCTGTAGTGTCCCAGCTCGGGGCAGTTAGCTGTAGTGTCCCAGCTCGGGGCAGCTAGCTGTAGTGTCCCAGCTCGGTGCAGTTAGCTGTAGTGTCCCAGCTCGGGGCAGTTAGCTGTAGTGTCCCAGCTCAGGGCAGTTAGCTGTAGTGTCCCAGCTCGGGGCAGTTAGCTGTAGTGTCCCAGCTCGGGGCAGTTAGCTGTAGTGTCCCAGCTCCGGGCAGTTAGCTGTAGTGTCCCAGCTCGGGGCAGTTAGCTGTAGTGTCCCAGCTCGGGGCAGTTAGCTGTAGTGTCCCAGCTCGGGGCAGCTAGCTGTAGTGTCCCAGCTCGGTGCAGTTAGCTGTAGTGTCCCAGCTCGGTGCAGTTAGCTGTAGTGTCCCAGCTCGGGGCAGTTAGCTGTAGTGTCCCAGCTCGGTGCAGTTAGCTGTAGTGTCCCAACTCGGGGCAGTTAGCTGAAGTGTACCAGCTCGGGCAGTTAGCTGTAGTGTCCCAGCTAAGGCAGTTAGCTGTAGTGTCCCAGCTCGGGGCAGTTAGCTGTAGTGTCCCAGCTCGGGCAGATAGCTGTAGTGTCCCAGCTAAGGCAGTTAGCTGTAGTGTCCCAGCTCGGGGCAGTTAGCTGTAGTGTCCCAGCTCGGTGCAGTTAGCTGTAGTGTCCCAGCTCGGGGCAGTTAGCTGAAGTGTACCAGCTCGGGCAGTTAGCTGTAGTGTCCCAGCTAAGGCAGTTAGCTGTAGTGTCCCAGCTCGGGGCAGTTAGCTGTAGTGCCCCAGCTCAGGGCAGTTAGCTGTAGTGTCCCAGCTCAGGGCAGTTAGCTGTAGTGTCCCAGCTCGGTGCAGTTAGCTGTAGTGTCCCAGCTCGGTGCAGTTAGCTGTAGTGTCCCAGCTCGGGGCAGTTAGCTGTAGTGTCCCAGTTCGGTGCAGTTAGCTGTAGTGTCCCAGCTCGGGGCAGTTAGCTGAAGTGTACCAGCTCGGGCAGTTAGCTGTAGTGTCCCAGCTAAGGCAGTTAGCTGTAGTGTCCCAGCTCGGGGCAGTTAGCTGTAGTGTCCCAGCTCGGGGCAGTTAGCTGTAGTGTCCCAGCTCCGGGCAGTTAGCTGTAGTGTCCCAGCTCGGGGCAGTTAGCTGTAGTGTCCCAGCTCGGGGCAGTTAGCTGTAGTGTCCCAGCTCGGGGCAGCTAGCTGTAGTGTCCCAGCTCGGTGCAGTTAGCTGTAGTGTCCCAGCTCGGTGCAGTTAGCTGTAGTGTCCCAGCTCGGGGCAGTTAGCTGTAGTGTCCCAGCTCGGTGCAGTTAGCTGTAGTGTCCCAACTCGGGGCAGTTAGCTGAAGTGTACCAGCTCGGGCAGTTAGCTGTAGTGTCCCAGCTAAGGCAGTTAGCTGTAGTGTCCCAGCTCGGGGCAGTTAGCTGTAGTGTCCCAGCTCGGGCAGATAGCTGTAGTGTCCCAGCTAAGGCAGTTAGCTGTAGTGTCCCAGCTCGGGGCAGTTAGCTGTAGTGTCCCAGCTCGGTGCAGTTAGCTGTAGTGTCCCAGCTCGGGGCAGTTAGCTGAAGTGTACCAGCTCGGGCAGTTAGCTGTAGTGTCCCAGCTAAGGCAGTTAGCTGTAGTGTCCCAGCTCGGGGCAGTTAGCTGTAGTGCCCCAGCTCAGGGCAGTTAGCTGTAGTGTCCCAGCTCAGGGCAGTTAGCTGTAGTGTCCCAGCTCGGTGCAGTTAGCTGTAGTGTCCCAGCTCGGTGCAGTTAGCTGTAGTGTCCCAGCTCGGGGCAGTTAGCTGTAGTGTCCCAGTTCGGTGCAGTTAGCTGTAGTGTCCCAGCTCGGGGCAGTTAGCTGAAGTGTACCAGCTCGGGCAGTTAGCTGTAGTGTCCCAGCTAAGGCAGTTAGCTGTAGTGTCCCAGCTCGGGGCAGTTAGCTGTAGTGTCCCAGCTCGGGCAGATAGCTGTAGTGTCCCAGCTAAGGCAGTTAGCTGTAGTGTCCCAGCTCGGGGCAGTTAGCTGTAGTGTCCCAGCTCGGTGCAGTTAGCTGTAGTGTCCCAGCTCGGGGCAGTTAGCTGAAGTGTACCAGCTCGGGCAGTTAGCTGTAGTGTCCCAGCTAAGGCAGTTAGCTGTAGTGTCCCAGCTCGGGGCAGTTAGCTGTAGTGCCCCAGCTCAGGGCAGTTAGCTGTAGTGTCCCAGCTCAGGGCAGTTAGCTGTAGTGTCCCAGCTCAGGGCAGTTAGCTGTAGTGTCCCAGCTCGGGGCAGTTAGCTGTAGTGTCCCAGCTCGGGCTGTAGTGTCCTGGAAAGCTCACACTCGATTGTCCCTTTTTCAGATAGATACTACTTTACGAATGTTTGTAATTTTAGGTGACTGTCCAGAATATGCTATGGGGAGATAAGGTATGCACACCAGTGACTATATAAGGGGAATACATGAAATAGCAGAAACTGCTGTGTGAATACTGACTTGAAAAATCCAATAGCTATATGTAAGAGTGAAAATGTGAAAAAATGGAATCTGCATTAGTGCCATGAATATATGAATCAAGAGAAATTTAGCTACTGAATTGATCAATGCAATAGAGCCCCAACACTATGACTCGCCCACCCCAGGGCTATGGGACACCCGGTGCCGGGCTGGACTAGTCCGGTGGTAGTCAGTGGTGGCTGGGCCCGGCTCCGTGGCCCTGGTGGGTGTCAGTAGTTTATGTGGCTTGCTTGTTAATGGTTGTGTTCGTGACGCCACCTGTGGTATGCGGCTAATAAGCCGCCGCTGCTGTGTGAGGCCACCGGGATGATGTGATGGCAGCTATGGTGGTACTGCTCCCCACAGGTGGAGCAATGCCCGGGGCACAGTTGGTGCTTGTGAATGTCTATGCAGAGGAAATAACTGAGGCGACTTCAAAGGTGCAGTTCCAGTTCTTTACTCACAGTTCTTATCAGGGCAGGCAGGACCCTTGGACTGCTGGGACCGCTGTCAGGGACCTCCGTCTTCTGGGTGATTCAGAGCGTGAAATCCGGTACCCTTCTCTTTAGTGTCTCCTTCTCTGCTGTCTTCACTAGCCTTGCCCGAGTTTGGATGGCCCTGGCTTGGCCTCCACTACAGCCTCCAGGCTGGGGGGTCACCTGTCGGCTGATTACCCCTTTTCTGAAGGTCTGCCATGGGTTCTGGCCCTGGGAGCTTACAACGTCCCTGGGCCTCGGTTTTTACTGTTTGGAGATTGTCTTTGCACTCCTCCAGTCTCTAGGGACCGTCCCCTGTCGCAGCTTAATCACTCCACCGATGTCACTGTGGACCAGGCCACCGCAGCCTGCAGCTACTCGTAGCGCCTCTGGGCCCTCGGCTTCGGTACCCAACAAGGACTGCTCGTGGTACCTACAGGACTACCCGCGGCCCTGCGACTCCTTCTGTTCCTACGTGGTGTCACCTGGACCTATGGGTCCCAGGGTCTTCACCAGGAAGCGTCTCTTTCAGTTCCTCTGCTCCTGTCTGACTTGGAGCTTTCTTTCCTTCTTTCTTTCTTTCTTTCTTTCTTTTCTTTCTCCTCCTTGCCTGCCTCCAGCAGGCCTCCTCCTCCCTCTCGTTCTTCTCCTCCAACTACATGCTGCTTCTCTCACTCCCTGAGGTAAAACTGAAACTAACTTGACCTTCCTTTCTCTATCTGCTCTCTGGTGGCTCCTCCCACCTCCCCAGTTGCTAAGCTACCACCCTATGGGAGCAGGGATGGGTCTTACAGCCCCTCTCAGCATGCAGCATGGGAGGGTTGCCTGCCACTTTCCCTGGTCCTGTGTGTCCCTAGCAATGGGTGTAGTGTGGATTTACCAGGGGACCGGAGTTCACTCTCTTCCTCTCCCAGAATGGGGCATCACACCGCTGATGGGGTGCAATGACCTGTGGCGACGGAAGCCTCAGGGGCGCCACACTCCCCCACAGCAAATCCCAGCACGTCCTCGGGCTGAAAAACAACAAAAACATGTGGAGAAACTGCAAAATTTTTGTTATGCAAAACATAAAACAATAAAACATTTCTTCCCTTTATGGGAGGCACATATCAGTGAACGTTGCGAACTTCTTATAAAGAAAACTCTAAGTGTGCACTTCCAGTCCATTGCACGGTTTGGCAAATCCCCCATAATTCTGGTAGGGGGCACAACAGGTGCAACTAATTACATTTTTGGCTACAACAAGTCCAGTAGCCCGGCAGTTCGTTTCTTTCAATCAAACTAAAGTGACATCTTCAACCAGCCATTAAGTCCAATGGCCTGGTTACATATAACATATCAACAACATACCAGCCACTAAGTCCAGTGGCCTGGTAGGACATCACACATACACTTCCACCGGGGCCCACATTCCAGTTCAGTGGCCCGGCAACACATAACATGGGGGGGTGACGTCTTCAAAAAGAATCAGGGGCAGTACAGTAGGAAAGGGTGCCATCTTCGAAAAGAATCAGGGGCAAACAGGGGCTATCTACAGTTCAGCATCTCTTCATCTTTACTTGTAGGGATTCTTCTCCGGCTCCCCACCTGGCAGCAGGTAGACAGCGGTCAGCACAGTCTGCGTCTCCTGCGTGGCTGTAGCAGGCCTGCTGCAAGATGCTGCGGCCTGGGTCTGTCTTGAGGTGGTGCTGCTGCTTGCATAGGGTTACTGGCTGGCGCGAGGCTGCTGGCTTGCAGGGGGTTACCAGCCATACGGCGCCACTCTGGCTCTTCTGGGGCTGCCTCCTTGTCTTGGCGGGCCGCGCCTGGCATGGCGGCGGCCTGGGTTGGAGTCGCTGCTGCGGTGAGATCTTGGCGGGCCGCACCTAGCGTAGCTGCGGCCCGGATCGGCGTCGCCGTGTCGGGCGTCTCTCCAGGGACCGCGGGCATGGCAGCGGGGGTTGGGGCTCTCGCGCCGGCAGGGGCATTAAATGACTCACCCCTCAGTTGCATCTCCGGTGTTCTGGTGGTCGCTGTCTTGCTGCAGGGTGCTGGTATCGGAGCTGCGGTCGTGGCACGCGCGCCTGCAGGAGGACCGGGCAGGAACCCCACCCGGCAATCCGGGCTCCGCCGGCTGGGGGTGTCACTCTCTTTACCCGGCTCTGCAGCGGCGGCTGGATCTTCTCCGCTCTCCAGGACGCAGGACACAACCCGGTCCCGAGGTGCGTGTCCCGGCCCGGCCGCTCCTCCTCTGGCCGCTCGTTGCTCGGCGTCCATCCTTTTAGCTTCTTCACGCGCCATCTTTTCTTCCTCCGCCTTCTATGGCGGGCACCGCTTCGCGCGCTTTTCTTGGACAAGGGGGCGGGGCTTCTCTTCGCGCCCTTTCTTCTTGCACGCCCCCCTTCTTCCCGCTCGCAGCTGCGCTAATGGCGGCGGTTTCTCAGTAAAGTACACAGTCTGTCACACGGTTCTTCAGGCGCACAGTACCCGGTTAGACCGGGCACGAAATCCTGTTCGTGACGCCAAAAGTTGACTCGCCCACCCCAGGGCTATGGGACACCCGGTGCCGGGCTGGACTAGTCCGGTGGTAGTCAGTGGTGGCTGGGCCCGGCTCCGTGGCCCTGGTGGGTGTCAGTAGTTTATGTGGCTTGCTTGTTAATGGTTTTGTTCGTGACGCCACCTGTGGTATGCGGCTAATAAGCCGCCGCTGCTGTGTGAGGCCACCGGGATGATGTGATGGCAGCTATGGTGGTACTGCTCCCCACAGGTGGAGCAATGCCCGGGGCACAGTTGGTGCTTGTGAATGTCTATGCAGAGGAAATAACTGAGGCGACTTCAAAGGTGCAGTTCCAGTTCTTTACTCACAGTTCTTATCAGGGCAGGCAGGACCCTTGGACTGCTGGGACCGCTGTCAGGGACCTCCGTCTTCTGGGTGATTCAGAGCGTGAAATCCGGTACCCTTCTCTTTAGTGTCTCCTTCTCTGCTGTCTTCACTAGCCTTGCCCGAGTTTGGATGGCCCTGGCTTGGCCTCCACTACAGCCTCCAGGCTGGGGGGTCACCTGTCGGCTGATTACCCCTTTTCTGAAGGTCTGCCATGGGTTCTGGCCCTGGGAGCTTACAACGTCCCTGGGCCTCGGTTTTTACTGTTTGGAGATGATTTTGCACTCCTCCAGTCTCTAGGGACCGTCCCCTGTCGCAGCTTAATCACTCCACCGATGTCACTGTGGACCAGGCCACCGCAGCCTGCAGCTACTCGTAGCGCCTCTGGGCCCTCGGCTTCGGTACCCAACAAGGACTGCTCGTGGTACCTACAGGACTACCCGCGGCCCTGCGACTCCTTCTGTTCCTACGTGGTGTCACCTGGACCTATGGGTCCCAGGGTCTTCACCAGGAAGCGTCTCTTTCAGTTCCTCTGCTCCTGTCTGACTTGGAGCTTTCTTTCCTTCTTTCTTTCTTTCTTTCTTTCTTTTCTTTCTCCTCCTTGCCTGCCTCCAGCAGGCCTCCTCCTCCCTCCTTTCTCTCGTTCTTCTCCTCCAACTACATGCTGCTTCTCTCACTCCCTGAGGTAAAACTGAAACTAACTTGACCTTCCTTTCTCTATCTGCTCTCTGGTGGCTCCTCCCACCTCCCCAGTTGCTAAGCTACCACCCTATGGGAGCAGGGATGGGTCTTACAGCCCCTCTCAGCATGCAGCATGGGAGGGTTGCCTGCCACTTTCCCTGGTCCTGTGTGTCCCTAGCAATGGGTGTAGTGTGGATTTACCAGGGGACCGGAGTTCACTCTCTTCCTCTCCCAGAATGGGGCATCACACCGCTGATGGGGTGCAATGACCTGTGTCGACGGAAGCCTCAGGGGCGCCACAACTACGCCAAAGTATTTCTCTACGTTGGGGTCCCTAGCTTGTGTGTGTCCTCTCATGCAGTTAAAAAACCTACCGTGTATGGGAAGCTGAGACCCAGGCTATATATACGTATGATATGGATTGGCAATAGGTGTGGTTGGGGAGGGTTCACAAACGAAAAAATACTAACAAATAAGGAATAACGTTTGGAACACCATTCTAAGTCTGAACTGGGTGCAAAAACCTAAAAAAACATCACTATGGGGAGATAGTGATCCCCATATTGATGTTTTTTTAGGTTTTTGCACCCAGTTCAGACTTAGAATGGTGTTCCAAACGTTATTCCTTATTTGTCCAGAATATGCTGTCCTCTGTCCACACATGAGGAATATAATTATTTCTGTCCATTTTCACTCGTACCCTGCATCATTCATGTTCCTTCTATAGCTGCTATCTTTACTTTGCAAATGACTCTGAGCTGGTGAGGAGACTGGCTGGTATGATGTCTCCTATACACAGCACACAGACACGAGGGATTCCTGCTCTCCTGTCTATGTAACACATGACAACAAACAGCAGCATGGAGGCTATTATACACTGCAGCTGTGAATACAGATCTTGAGGGAGATAAAACACTTACTAGAAAGCAGCAGAAATATGGAGGAAATCAGGGAAGGTATAAATCTAGCTCTAGGGTGAAGTAAATAGTAAAAAGCAGAAGGGAAGATATTACACAGCAGTACTGAGCATTGTAGCTGTAATCCAGCTTTGAGGGTAAGACATAGCTTGACAAGAAAACAGCAGCATGGAGGGCATAAAAAGCATTACAAAGCAATTTAGCTGTCAGTTTAACACTGAAGTGAGATAAACACTTACTAGAACTGTTGGATGGAGGGCACAATATAACAGTAAGGAGCGTTGAAGGTTTGAATCCAGCTCTGAGATGAAATAAATATTTACTTGAATAAGAAAGCGGGAAGGAGGTTAATATACATCATTACTGAGGAGTGTATCTGTAAATCCACCTTTGGGATTAAACAAAACACTTACTGGGAGTATAAAGGCAATAATACAACAGTACTGAGCAGTGTAGATGTAAATCCAGCTCTGGGGGCCTGTAAAGCCCATACTAGAAAGCAGAAAGGAAAGCATTACACGTGTTGTGAATACATTTTCCAGTTTGGGGCTCCCTCTTGTGGTCAGTGCTGGCGGTGCAGTTGACTTGTGGAATGAGAGCCACACACCTGTGGAGGACTGGCAATCAGGTTTTTCAGATTGGGCCTATATAACTGAGTAGTTTTCTCTTTTTACTTGCCGGTGCTGAATGGTCTCCTGTGTGTTAAGGACATTCTGAAACCAGCCCTTCTCTTTACCAGAACTCCTCTCAGATAAGTTGGTCTTTGTACCTCTGCTTATTGTTTCTACTTTCTTGAAGTTTTTTCTGTTTTGATACTAATGCTTGATTCCTATTTTGCCTGTGTGGAGTTCTTGGTGAAATTGGATCATTCCCTGCTGGGAGTGTCTGTATACATAGCTCCATGATTCTGCTTTGTATTGTGTTTTGTCATGATTGGTATTAAATTCAATCCCTCATCTATATTAGTGTTTTTGGATCACAGTAACATCAGAGTACTGATATAGTGAGGAAGAGCTTGTGTGGGCTCAGGGTCTTTCCATCTCAGGCGTACTAAAATTTATTAGGGTTTTAATGGCTGCAGACAGGGCTCTTTCCTATCCTTTCGTATAAGATAGTTTGGGCCTCATCTTTGCTAAATCTGTTTTCTAGCTTTGTATTGTGTTTTCCTATATCACCGTAGCCGTTACATGTGGGGGCTATCTATATCTTTGGGGATTGCTCCGAGGCAGATTAGCTTTTTTTTATATTTCTATTTGTATGAATATTTAGTTCTCCAGCTGTGTCGAGACGACTAGGTCATCGTAGGCTCGTCCCTTGGCTACTTCTAGTTGTGTGTCAGGATTAGGTCTGCAGTCCATTAAGGTTCCAGGCACTCTGTTTACTTTTTGGGTTTCCGCATTTTTTGATCCTCCTCGGTCACTGAATCATAACAACACGGTAATAATGAGCAGGTTGCTTGGACATCCAGCTCTAGAAAGTGGAAACCTCAAGTCTCTTTTACTCTGCTCTTGTATCATCCTCTCACTGCCTAGTCCATAAACTTAAATACAGTGGGAAAAATAAGCTTTTGATCCACTGCCGATTTGATCACCCATCGACCAGCAGGAATTCTGCTCTCACAGACCTGATATTTTTTCTCCTACTCTGCAATAATTACCTGGATTAATTGCACCTGTTCGAACTCATTACCTGTATAAAAGACCCCTGTCCACACTCTCAATCACACTTTAACCTCTCCAAGACCAAAGAGCTGTCGAAGAACACCAGGGATAAAATTGTAGACCTGCACAAGGCTGGGATGGGCTACAGGACAATAGGCAAGCAGCTTGGTGAGAAGGCAACAACTGTTGGTGCAATTATTACAAAATTGAAGGAGCACAAAATAACTGTCAATCTTACTCGGTCTGGGGCTCCATGCAGGATCTCATCTCCTGGGGTAAGGGTGATTTTGAGAAAGGTCAGGAATCAGCCCAGAGCTATATGGGAGGACCTAGTCAATGACCTGAAGAGATCTGAGACCACAGTCTCAGAGATTACGGTTAGTAACACACTACGCTGTCATGGACTACAATCCTGCAGGACACGCAAGGTCCCCCTGCTCACACCAGCACATGTCCAGGCCTGTTTGAAGTTCACCAATGACCATCTGGATGATCCAGAAGAGACATGAGAGGAAGTCATGTGGTCAGATGAGACCAAAATAGAATTTTTTTAGATTAACTCTACTCCCCGTCTTTGTAGGATGAGGACAACCACAAGAACACCGCCCACAAACATAAAGCATGGTGGTGGAAACGTCATACTTTTGGGGTTCTTTTCTGTAAAGGGAACAGGAGGACTGTACTGTGTTGTAGGGAGGATGGATGGGGTCATGTATCGAGAGATTTTGGCCAACAATCTCCTTCCTGGGTCTTTCAGCCAGGGCTGTGTATTTCGGGTCATTTTCTATTGCATCAAACACATATTTCATGCAATAAAATGTATTTTAAATATTTATAAATTATACAATGGGATTTTCTGCATTTTTTTATTTTGTCACACTTGATGACTATAATAAAAATTACAAATCTCCCCTTTCTGTATAGGGGGGAAACTGCAAAATCAGCAGAGGATCAAATACTTATTTTCCCCACGGCAGGTTTCTGCATTTGATCTGTCAGTGAGCTCTCGGTCTGTCTTGTTGCAAAATGTATTTTGTAAAGTGATTAATGAGTTCAGAAGGCAGTGGAGAGGGGAAGTGGCTCATATGTGGATAAAGAAGGATATTTAACTGATAGGATACATTACAAAGTGTTATACATATTCCATCTTCTATTTATCTATGCAAACTTTGTTGAGAAATATTTAACAAAAAAGTAAATTTCCAAATTTCAATTTAAATATTTATGAATGTGTATCACTTATCCATTTATGTAGATAGTATGTCTAACTATATATTGTGATTTGTGGTAGATAAATACATTAATATATAGATATGAACATAGATAATAGATAGATAATAGATAGATAATAGATGGTAGATAGATAGATAATAGATGATAGATAGATAATAGATAGATAATAGATAATAGATAGATAGATAATAGATAATAGATAGATAATAGATAGATGGATAATAGATAGATAGATAGATAATAGATAATAGATAGATAATAGATAGATAGATAATAGATAGATAATAAATAGATAAATAGAGGGATAGATACAGTCCCCATCCTGGATGTGCCCCATCCATCCTTACTACAGTCCCAGTCCCTAATGTACACTTGCTTTGGCAAAACTAATTTGTATTTGGTATTGCCAATAAAGCTTATTTGATTTGATAATAGATAAATAATAGATAGATAATATATAATTGATAATAGATAAATAGATAGATAATATATAGATAATCGATAATAGATAGATAGATAATAGATAGATAGATAATTGATAATAGATAAATAGATAGATAATAGATAGATAATTGATAATATATAATAGATAATAGATAGATAATAAATAGATAATAGATAGATAATAGATAGATAGATAGATAGATAGATAATAGATAGAAGGATAGATAGATAGATAATAGATAGAAGGATAGATAGATAGATAATAGATAGATAATAGATAGATAATAGATAGATAGATAATAGATAGATAATAGATAGAAGGATAGATAGATAGATAATAGATAGATAGATAGATAGATAGATAGATAGATAATAGATAGATAGATAATAGATAGATAATAGATAGATAGATAGATAGATAGATAGATAGATAGATAATAGATAGAAGGATAGATAGATAGATAATAGATAGATAATAGATAATAGATAGATAATAGATAGATAATTGATAATAGATAAATAGATAGATACTAGATAATAGATAGATAATAGATATATAATTGATAATATATAATAGATAATAGATAGATAATTGATAATATATAATAAATAGATAGATAATAAATAGATAATAGATAGATAATAGATAGATAATAGATAGATATTTCTAGGGCAGACTGAAGTATTAAAAAAAAATTAAAATGATAAACCAGTAATATTTTGCATAGATCTCGTAGCACAGCAATGTTTTCTCCGCAGCCTCGGACTTTGCATTAGTTCCTTGGATCTGGGACGTTGCGGTGTAAACAGTCAGATCTCCGTATTTTGCATTCTGTGTAGAGAGGAGCCGGCATTTTACCATCATGCACTGATCTAATTAGGAGAAGAAGAAAAAAAACATGGAAGCCGCTCCAGCACAGTGCCGAGATATGTTTTGTGTCATCGCGTCTTCCAGAAATACAATAGACAAGATAATCCAGAGTTTCATGGAAAATCAATTACTCCTTAGCTGCACATTCCCAGTCAGCGGAGCCGATACTTTATATCTGAAATAATATGCACTTTTAGTTCCCTAGGAAACCAGAACCTGAAGTTACAGCCACAGCGTCCGTGCAGGAATCCGCCGCATTGTCCCCGTCCGCGCCGCCTGTTTGTATTTATTGACTTTCATCTGCACCTAAACTTCTTAATTTCTCCTCGGCTGTGAGACAAGATCATTTACAGATGGAGGCGAATCGCTCCACGAAGGATCCGGCTTCCCAATTGCTTCACGGGTCGCGATCTGCGTTTTATGAGCCTGTTCTGAAGCTGAATGTTACATGAGGCTACATTCACACTTCTGTTGTTTTGCATCAGTCACAATCTGTCGTCTTGAGGAATTACAGTATCCTGCAAAATATTTTGCAGGAATCTGTTTTTTCCCCATAGTCTTCTATTAGCGATGGATTGTGACTGGTGGCCTTGCGTTGCATGCACCGCGTGACAGATCAGTCGTTTACTGACTGACCGTCTGGCGGGAGCAGCGCTGAATGTAACTTTTTTTGGAGAGGCAAAAAAATGCACTCCGCAGGATTCCGTCGCCATCCGTCAAGGGCTATAATGGATGTCTATGGTGTTGGATTCCGCCGTAATCCGTTACACAACGGAATCCAGTGCTGAATTCCGTCATGCTCTACTGAGCATGCCCAGCATGTTTGGCACACCCATTGGCTGTCCCAAAAACAAATGGATCACGACGGATCCGTCAAAAAACGGATGCACAGCGGATGTATCGGACGCGAGGGATCAGTTTTTTTTCACAGGATTCCTGTGGTGAAATAACACATCCGTTGCGTCAGTTGACATCTAAAAAACAACGGATCCGTTGCTGCGCCGCAACGACATACCTGACGGATTTAAAACAACAGAAGTGTGAACTTATCCTTACAGAAATAACAATGAGGGGAAAATTCCCGAATTGTGCAGAAACGCCGCGCGCCGAGCACAACAGCAATTCATTATCTGCATTAATTTTAGTGACTTTTCGTCTTTCTCTTGTGGTTTTTATTGTTGCTTTTTTTGCGCTAAAATGGAGGGCACAAATTGATGAATTTTGCGCAAATTCAAAGATGCACTTTTTGGTCTTTTACATTTTTGCGCCTTCTAAAGGTAATAAAGTTGCCGGATGATTTACAGTGTTGCACTTTAACCCTTAACAACAATTGTGTACTGCACCCCTAAACTGGGGTAAAATGGGCAAAAAAAAATGTGTTCCTAAAAGTCACAAATGTTAAAATGTTAAGTTTAAACACCCGGAAAAAGAAAACCCCATAATTAAGAACAAAAAAAAGTACCAAAAAAGTGAAGTTAACATAAAAAGGCGCATATTACGGTAAATAATGAAAAGGTGCAAATAAAACAGTCACTAATAGTAACAAAAATGATTCAAATATAATGATAAATCACAGACGCCAAATACTGTTTTGTTTTTTTTTACAAAAATGCATTTTTACACTTTTTTATTTACAATATAACTATTAAGAATGATTCAAATGATTTAAGATAAACATTTGACAATCTGGCCGCTTGTTTCCGTTCAGAATTGGTTATAGACCAGTATAACACTTCGCTATCCTCATCACACAGCTGCACGCTACCTTTTGCACTTCTTGTCCCCTCTTGTCCTATGTGTGATGCTACCACTAGGAACACAGGGAGGATGTAGTGCTCCTAAGTGCAGTTTAGCGCAAGCCCACTAGAGGTCACTAGCACCAGTGCAGGGATGTGATAGAGTGGTCGATAAGCTGAAGGTCTGTGCCAGGATGTCACGTGTGTACAGAGGAGAAAGCGAAGCCTAAGTCAGGTGAGAGCCGAGGGTCAGAAGCCATGATGTCATGTAAAGAGCTAAAGGGAAGCAGAGCTGTAGTCAGAGCACAAACTAGGGTCAGAAGCCAAGAGGACAAGTAAGTATAGAGGAGGGAGTGGAGCGTAGATAACAAGCAGAGACATGGAAGTCAAACAAGACGGGACAGACGGAGGTCAGGGAACGAAGTACTGGGTAGCGAGACAAGATCAGAACAAATTAATGAGGACCAGGAAGTGCACACTGCAAATCAAGAACTATTACTGGCGGCGTTCCGAGAGAAACAACTCCAAGATGACCCCCAGAATGAGACAGAACAGAATAGGCTCCTCCCAAATGACCTAACCACCGGAGGATACCAACAGCAGGAAAACAAACACATACAGTGGCTCTGCAGGAGCAGAGCCATGAGTAAATCATGACACCATGGGGTGCAATGAGGCAAATTTGGTGCTAGGAGACTCCCAACTATAGTCTGGACTCATCATATAGATGTCTCCAATTATCCCTCCATGGATTGGCATCGGCTCTTCCACAATATCCGGCATCCAGTGGAATAAACCTTTAGCCCTACTTGTAGATGAATAAATCATCTTCAGAACTATTTTTAAGTCTAAGGCCCCTTTCACATTGCGTTTTACCTTCCGCTCACAGGTCCCGTCGGAGCATCCGTCCGAACCGCCCCTCCCCCACTCTGCAAAGCGTGTTCCGGACGCATGCGCCCGACAGGGCCATTCACTGCTATGGAGCGCACTACGTTAGCGTGTGCTCTGTTTTGTGCCATTTTTTGCACATATACGTTTCTGCAGACGGACAACCGAACATAGTCCACCTACGTTCGGGTGTTCGTCTGCAGAAACACTAATGCAGTGCGCTCAATAGCAGTGAATGGCCCTGTCAGGCACATGCGTCCGGAACACGCTTTGCAGAGTGGGGGAGGGGCGGTTCGGACGGATGCTCCGACGGGACCTGTGAGCAGAAGGTAAAACGCAATGTGAAAGGGGCCTAAAAAACAGCATGCTTCATGTCTTTCTCTGATCAGGGGTTTCGCTCTTCCAGAAGCCCTGGACAAAGCTGGAAGGGCGAAACCCTGGATGGAGCGAGATACGTGAGGCACGCTGGTTTATTTTAAGTGTAAAGGACTTTTTTAACATTCCACAAGTAGAATAAGGACATATCCCCTGATGCTGGGTATTGTAGTAGGAACAGACACCAATCCATAGGGGTTTAAATAGAGATTTCTGTCTCATGAGACCCCTGAATAGACTGTAACACACCTGACAGTGATCGTGAGTGGATACCAAGATCTGAAATATTTTATGTTTATTGTGACTTTTCTATAAATCCTTCTAAAGTTTTTCTGCCTCATTATAGTGAAATTGCGCAATAAGTGACAATTTACATAATTAATTTACATTTCTACCATTTCGCTATATTTTCATTGATTGATTGGTTTATACTTTGTGCAATTTATTTTCCTGGCATTTTTTTTTCCCTGCAAATTATTGCATCTTTTCCCCTGAGATATTACAACTCTCTTACTCCCTTTTCAGCTTGTGTTGTGCTCTATGGAGGCCGCGTCAGTGATCATCAGATCCTCGACCTCGGCAGGGGAAAGCAGTCATGTAAAAGGCAGAAAACCCCCGGATCCATGAGATCAGCGCCCCTCCTCCCTCTCTGCGCAGTGACCTCTGCATATGTAACTGAGCACGCTCACAACACTCCCTTATAATGAAACAGATACCACTAACAGAAAAAAAAAGAATAAAAAATAAAACAATAGAAAAGAATACAAAGTGTTTAGTTCTAATTTTTTCTACATTGTAGGTGGTGAATCTATTCGATACGTCCTTGGGGGCAGAAGGTTTATATGGATGATAGGTAACATTCTTCCCTTTGTCTTTGTGGCTCTGCTGCAATACCAGACTCGGCCAGTGGACAACTGTGGCGCTGTTTCTGTAGCGCCCCACGGGGCAGGAGCGTTTAACCAGTGGGAACAGGGCAACCTGACTTGTATTTGAGTGTGTAATGTGGTGAAACCGGGACTGACCTCCTCAGGAACTGGGTTTAGCATTACACCCAATATTGGGTGCAATACTCTGTGGCGACTGAAGCCTCAGGGGTGCCACATTTCCTTAAATAAAAGCAGATTTTTTTTACTTTCATAATTGTTTTTATCATGATTTTATGGAACATGATCTGATGTGTGAATGTAAAAGAAAGAACCAAGATGATGTGTGATAAAAACGGATTATACCTGCAATAAAATGACTGTCATGCAAAGTCAGTGCACCCGCTCATACAATGCTGTATTATACAGGCAGGGACGGCAGACGAGCCTTCTATTATTTTTATGGTAATGATTAGCCTCAGGACACTGTTACATTGCAGATTCAGGATCATAGATCATTCCACGGTGGGAGACCAAGCAATAAAGTCCAATTGATCTTAATAAAAAGTAATATACACACAGCGAGGCTGCCGGTGTGTGATAGCCACAGAGTATGGCGCAGTGACGACAGATACAGGGATATACGCATCTACCTGTATGATCAGGGGCATCGCGGAAAAAACTGATCAGCACAGAACAGAAAAACCACATCGGACACGTCTCACCGAGGTCTAAGGATTGTCAATACTTTATATCTGTTCTTTGAAAAATTAGCATTTTTTATAAACCTGATCCCTTCCTGTCACAGATAGTTTTCAGTTTTGTGATTCTTATTTTTCTCACTTTCTTCCAATAGGAAAAAAAAAATCTATAATTGGATTAAAATACAGGAAAAAAATTCCACCATTGTCCGACGGATCTAGTTTTCTCAATATGATAAAAAAATATGAAAAATTGATTCTGAAGATCAATACATTCACGGAGATTCCACATATAAGGCGTTTTTACAAATTTTACGGTTTTAAAATTAATTTTTTTATGGGCATCACATGCTATGTGATTACAGAAAGCCCAGAAGAAGAAGAAGGAGGAGGCCAATGAGAAGTGACTGGGGGACCGAGCAGGAAAGGGGGAAGTACCAAGGAGAAGTGACTGGGGGACCGAGCAGGAAAGGGGGAAGTACCAAGGAGAAGTGACTGGAGGACTGAGCAGGAAAGGGGAGGACCAAGGAGAGGAGGCTGGGTGACCGAGCAGTGGCATGAAAGGGGTGTACCGAGGAGAGGAGGCTGGAGGACCGAGCAGTAGCAGGAAAGGGGGAGAACCAAGGAGAGGTGACCGGAGGACTGAGCATTGGCAGGAATGGGAGAGGTGACCGGAGTACTGAGCAGTGTCAGGAAAGGGGGAGGACCAATGAGAGGTGAGCGGGGCACTGAGCAGGAAAGGGGGAGAACCAATGAGAAGTGACTGAAACGCTGAGCAGGAAAGGAGGAGGACTAATGAGAAGTGACCAGAGCACTGAGCAGGAAAGGGGAAGGACCAAGGAGAAGTGACTGGAGGACTGAGCAGGAAAAGGGGAGGACCAAGGAGAAGTGACTTGAGGAATGAGCAGGAAAGGGGGAGGACCAAGGAGAAGTGACTGCAAGACCGAGCAGGAAAGGAGAAGGACTAAGGAGAAGTGACTGGAGAACCGAGCAGGAAAGGGGGAGGACCAAGGAGAAGTGACTGGAGGACCGAGCAGGAAAGGGGAGGACCAAGGAGAGGTGACTGGGGGACCGAGCAGTGGCATGAAAGGGGTGGACCGAGGAGAGGTAACTGGAGGACCGAGTAGTAGCAGGAAAGGAGGAGGACCAAGGAGAGGTGACCGGAAGACTGAGCAGTGGCAGGAACGGGGGAGGATCAAGGAGAGGTGACCGGAGGACTGAGCAGTGTCAGGAAAGGGGGAGGACCAATGAGAGGTGAGCGGGGCACTGAGCAGGAAAGGGGGAGAACCAATGAAAAGTGACTGAAAGGCTGAGCAGGAAAGGAGGAGGACCAATGAGAAGTGACCAGGGCACTGAGCAGGAAAGGGGAAGGACCAAGGAGAGGTTACTGAAAAACTGAGCGGGAAAGGGGGAGAACCAATGAGAAATTACTAAAAAGACTGAGCAGGAAAGGAGGAGGACCAATGAGAGGTGACCGGGACCCCGAGCAGTGGAATGAAAGGGGTGGACCAAGGAGAGGTGACAGGAGGACCGAGCAGTAGCAGGAAAGGGGGAGGACCAAGGAGAGGTGACCAGGGGACCGAGCAGTAGCAGGAAAAGGGGGAGGGCCAATGACAGGTGACAGGAGGATTGAGCAGTAGCAGGAAAGGAGGAGGCCAAGGAGAAGTAACTGGGAAACCAAGCAGGAAAGTGGGAGGACCAAAGAGAAAGGTCCAGAGGACCAAGCAGTGGCGGGCCTCTCCCTATTTCTTGAATGTGATGGCAGCATTCAGGAGACAGGGCGAGGATTTGCGTATCCCTCCCTTGCGATCAGGTTCGTGTCATGCGATTAATGGGACCCAATCGCCGTCATAGAAACTCTGGATCGTCACCATGACGACCCCAGGTTACTGAGCTACGAAGCTGCAGGATGCATGGTGTGTGAGGTGAATTATCAGAGCTGCGAGCACAGAACTGACAGGTATAATCCACCGCAGTGGTCAAGCATTACAGTGGATTATATCAGATATAGGAAAAAAACGCTGAAAGAACTGACATGCTCCTTGTTTTTTCTGCACCAAAATCTGCAAGGAAAAAAATCTACAGCATGTGCACAGCAAGTCAGGATTGTCATAGACTTTGCTGAAATTTGTTTTTCCTTGCAGCATTGATTAAAATCTACAAGGTCTACAAGAAAAAACGTGAAAAAAACGCAGCAAAAACATAGCCAAAAAAAACATCAATAAACATGTCCGAAAAAAATCTAGCAATGCAAACCTCTCTCATTTTCAAAGTCAGAATAAGATACATAGAAATATATATAGAAATATATATAGAAATATAGCGCAAATGTTAAATTAGGTGCAAGCAAGAAAACACACAAATTGGCATTACCAACGAAAGTGGAGTTAGGTTTGCCCACGATGAGTTTTTGATGCAGATTTCTACAGCATTTCTGCACCTATGATGCAAATTAGGACACTTGCTTTTTTTTACATTTTGTTTTACTGTGCTTTTTTTTTACATTTATTGTACTTTTGTCGCTAGGAACGTATCAAAAACTTACAATAATTTGATCACAGCCAAAAAGATATAATACTGCACCCCAAAGTGCCCAAAAATACATTGAAAATACATTTGCATTTTGCAGTTAGTTGGACAATATCCTTTTGTATGCCGCAGTCCGCAGGTTCCATGTGTGGGATCCGAATGGGGCCACCTGACAACACAGAGTTTTGCAGATAAAGATAAAAGTGTCTGCTGAAAAATGTAAAAAAGTCACAAAAAATATTTAAAGGGAACCTGTCATCAGATTTTTCCCTATGCAACTAAAACTACCACCTTCTGCAGCTCCTCGACTGCATTGTATGAAGGTGCGCCTTGTATCTGGCCCTCTTTTCAGACCGCAAAAATAACTTTATAAAATATTACCTTTTTGTATGTAAATTTTATTGGTGAGCCGAAAGGGCGGGCTCTCTTTTTCCTTCATTCCCCCCTCCTGCCGCTATTCGCCGTCCCCTGTCTTGATTTGAATTGATGAAGACGGTCCCATCATCCTCCATGCTGTGCGGAAGTCTCGCGCATGCGCCGTTATCATAGGCCAGTATTGCGGGCCTGTGCACAAACTATCCCTCGCATGCGCCGGGGATGTATTTACGCAGGCACGAGATTATGGGTGGGTACTAGTATGATGCTGGTGAGGTCATGCACAGCGCCGACCATAATCTCGTGCCTGAGCAAATACATCCCGGATGCGCGCAAGGGATAGTTTGTGCACAGGCCCGCAATAGTGGCCTACGATAACGGCGCATGCGCGAGACTTTGGCACAGCGTGGAGGATGACGGGACCGTCGTCATCAATTCAAATCAAGACAGGGGATGGTGAACAGCGGCAGGAGGGGGGATCGAAGGAAAAAGAGAGCCCGACCTTTAGGCTCACCGATAAAATATACATAAAAAAAGGTAATATTTTATAAAGTTGTTTTTGCAATCTGAAAAGGGGGCCAGATACAAGGCGCACCTTCATAGAATGCAGCCCAGGAGCTGCAGAAGGTGGTAGTTTAAGGGGTACTTTGCACGCTGCGACATCGCTAGCCGATGCTAGTGATGCCGAGCGCGATAGCACCCGCCCCCGTCGCACATGCGATATCTTGTGATAGCTGCCGTAGCGAACATTATCGCTACGGCAGCTTCACACGCACTTACCTGCCCTGCGACGTCGCTCTGGCCGGCGACCCGCCTCCTTCCTAAGGGGCGGGTCATGCGGCGTCACAGCGACGTCACACGGCCAATAGGAGCAGAGGGGCGGTGATGAGCGGGACGTAAACATCCCACCCACCTCCTTCCTTCCACATAGCCGGTGGAGGCAGGTAAGGGGATTTTCCTCGCTCCTGCAGCTTCACACACAGCGATGTGTGCTGCCGCAGGAACGAGGAACAACATCGTATCTCCTATTGGTGAGACATTATGAAAATGTCCGACGCTACACAGATCACAGATTTACGACGCTTTTGCGATCATTTATCGGCGCATCTGGGCTTTACACGTTGCGACGTTGTTACCGGCGCCGGATGTGCGTCACTTTCGATTTGACTCCGACGATATCGCAGTAGCAATGTCGCAACGTGCAAAGTACCCCTTAGTTCCCTTTAAAGAACAATTCTTACAATTACTTTTTATTATTATTCCAATATAGACCAGACATGCACTGTGCACAGATTTTTCTCTACTGATACATATGATACAGGGAGAAAAATATAGAAAAGTAAATTGATTTTTTTTCAGGAGACAAATATTAGATTTATTGAGAAAAACACTAAAAATATAAACCACAACCGACAATACAATTCCAACAGATGTTAGTAGGGATACAACCTTCAGGTAACGTCATTTCATGGACTTCCTATCATTAGTTTTATGGTAAATCCGTTTTTCTTATGTACGGCTTGTCAGAACCAGATGTCTTTTGATTAATGAAACTAAACGCACTTGCGGGGAGTGAATGAATTTTCTTCAGGGGCTCGGAGAGCTCGTGTAACTGGGTTGGCTCCTTAAGCACCACGCTCAGGATACACTTTGGGGACGGGCGTCATAAGTTGCAAAATGTATGCAAGAAAAGTTTAGAAATAAATTAAAAGTTTGAAATGTTGTTTTGAACTTTTTGTTTCCCCAGCAATATGCAGTTGTGTTAAGAACTTGTCTTATTTTTCTATTATATCATATTTTTTTTCAGTTCAGCCAAGTTCCAACATATAATAGGATTGGACATTCTGTTGCATGAAGTAATAGGAAAGTCATTCATTTTAAGGGGCTTTCCATTTTAATAAAATTATATTTGCTGGCAAATACTGAAGATGAAAGCACATTGGGATTAGGGTAGGCTCCTTTTTGTCTAAAGGGTGCTTTACAAGCTGCGACATCGCTAACACCCGATAGCACTCGCCCCCGTCGTTCGTGAACATGTGATGATCGCTGCCGTAGCGAACATTATCGCTACGGCAGCGTCACACGCACATACCTGTTCAGCGATGTCGCTGTGGCCGCCGAACAATCCCTCCTTTAAGGGGGAGGTGCGTTCTGTGTCACATCGACGTCACTAAACGGCCGCCCAATAGAAGAGGAGGGGAGGAGATGAGCGGCCGGAACATGCCGCCCACCTCCTTCCTTCCTTCCTTCCGGTGGACACAGGTAGGATGATGTTCGTTGTTCCTGCAGTGTCACACATAGCGATGTGTGGTGCCGCAGAAACGACGAACAACCTGCGGAATGAAACACCAACGACATTATGATTAGGAGCGACGTGTCAACGATCAATGATTTTTGCCGTTTTTGCGATCGTTGATGGTCGCTCCTAGCTGTCACACGCTGCGATGTCGCTAACGATGCCGGATGTGCGTCACAAACACCGTGACCCAACGATATATCATTACCGATGTTGCAGCGTATAAAGCACCCTTAACTGTGGCCCGTGAATGTGATGCTATTCACTACACAAAACAAGCCAAGAGACAGGATGGTCAAATGCTCCGGGGTCGGTACCAGGTCAAAATTAAGGGTGTACTCAGGTCACAGTCCAGATTCAGAATATCTAGATGGCAGCAGATTAGAGCAGATGGACAAAACAAGAGGATAGCCAAAAAAGTCAAAGGTCTGGCAGAAAAAGATCAATCCAAAGAGTACAGATACAAGAGGTACCACTGAGCTGAAGGCTAAAATGGGCAAGTGCTCTTAGATTGACTGCTCAGCTAAATAGCTGGACAATTACTAGGAACAGTTAGCACCTGAAAAAACCAAGCGCCTCCCAATATGAGACTGGACGACTGAGCTGTCACTCAAAACACTGACAGCTCAGCTCACCCTGATCACTGAGCGAAGGAATCTAGACAGTATCCCCTAATCAAAGGGGGGCCAACTCCCCTGCCGGATGACTAAGAGAGACTTTAGAGTGTGCACAAGTTTCACAAGGGGATACAAACTTTTTAACATCATTATACATGGGCGACTACCAAAAGAGTCTACCAATAACTCTCTGGGTAGCTGTGACCCCCGGTTGAACATGCAAAATGAAATCATAAAATTCCTGCAACAGACGTAATCTCAGGTACACAGGAAAAACAATTTGGACCCTGGAGTAATGGAAGGAGCAACAACTGGGCTTCACACTCCAAAGACACCATAGAAACCACAATACCATGAGAAAGAACGGAAGGTGGAGGTTGTGACAAAACATCAGCCCTCATGTTCTTAGACCCCAGCCTAAACATGACAGAAAAATTTAATCTAGAGAAAAATTAGGACCATCTGGCCAGTCTTGGGGTCACCCGCTTGGCAGATTCAATATAGCTAAATTTCTATGATCTGTCACAACTATGATTTGATGAACAGCTTCCTACAAAAAATGTCTCCATTCTAAAAAGGCTAATTTGACAGCTAGCAATCATAATTTCTCCCAGCAAATGAGAGTTTCATTGAGAAAAAGGCAAATGGTCGCAAGTTGGTCAACATTTTCACACCTTGAGCCAATACAGCCCCTACCCCAATTTCAAAAGCATCCACCTCCAAAATTAATGACTTCTGGAGATCTGTTTGGATAAGGACTTGTCGTCTTTCTGTAGTTACACAATAGGGACAGATTTTGCCTCAGCACCTCTTTGCCTTGTGAGAGAGACTTTGCAGATTAAATGTATTCCCTTTCCTTGGGGGAGGAGGGGATTAATATCAGTATTCCTTGCCAGCAAACATTTGCATTCTCTTCTCAGGTGTTTCTGGTTTGGACCACTGCCAGTCCCTATATATGCCTATGCTTCATGTAGAGGGTGCTGGTTATTCTCATTCATTTAGATGCTCCGCCAGGAGGTAGAAGGTGCTGGTGGAGCCCTCTCTGTTGCTGACTGCAGTTGTCTGTTGTTGTTTATTCCCTAGAACTATATCAGAAAACTGACAAGCAGCTTCCACAAATGTGAATAGGTGCCAACCGAAAAAACACCGTAACTACAAAAGCATATCCAGTGGCACGCAATAATATAAGGACACATTGTGAGCCCAATAACCTTTCTCCAATATTCTTATTCCAATAATGCAATGCCAATGTATTCTTATATTATTGAGTGCCATGGTAATTCTGCAGCCACGTTGGCATTACTGTGATTGGCTGACCGCAATGCATCATAGGATCTTATGAGACTCGGAGATGTGATGCTCTGCTCACTGCCGTTCATGGAGAGTTGATCTAGGAGGAAGAGCTGAGATTAGAGCAGGGTTTTACACTAGAATCCTTTAGAACCTTTCATGTGGCACTGAAAGCTGTTTTTAGCCTGGTTTCATTTAATAAATAATTAAAAAAAAACAGAGTGGGGTGCCCCCTATTTTTGGTCATCAGCCAAGGTAAAGCAGAAAACTGGTGCCTGGCATTATCAGGCTGGGAAGTCCTATGCTTATTGGGCTCTTCCCAGCCTAAAAATAGCAGCCAGCAGCTGCCACAGAATTGGTGCATCACATTAGATGGGCCAATTCTGGCACTTCACCCTGGCTCTCCCTGATTGCCCTGGTGTGCTGGGAATCAGGGTAGTAGATTAATGGTGTTGATGTCAGCTGTTCCATATCAGCTGGTATCAAGCCCGGGGGTTAGTAATGCAGAGGCGTTTATAAGACACTCCCATTACTAACTCAGTAATTATAAAGTTAAAAAAACACACACAGGGAAATATAGTTTATTTGAATAAAGACTTCCCAACACTTTTCCTTGTTCAACAATTTATTAAAAAAAAATGTTCCCATGAAGTTCTTCTCAGAGCTGCTGGCTCAACGATGTGCTCAGTGAAACCCGGAAGCTCTGAGAAGAGTTGTCGTCACCCGGTGTCTGTGAATAGCTGTACTTTACTGCTATTCATAGTCATTGGAGTTACAGTCATGGATCGTAAATTACATCGGAACTGTGTAAGAACATTTTTTTTTTAATAAACTGGTGAACAAGGAAAAGTGTGGGGGAGTATTTATTCAAATAAACTATTTTTTCCTGTGTGTTTTTTAACTTTACACTTACTGGGTTAGTAATGGGGGTGTCTTATAGACCAATTCTAATACCTGAGCTTGATGCTTATTTTTAGGTTGAGAATGGCCAAATAACCATGGCCCTTCCCAGACTGATAATACCAGCCTCCAGCTGTCTGCTTTACTATGGTTGAATATAAAAAATGGGTGCAAACCTAACATCATTTTAAAAAATTAATTATTCCTTTACTTAGTTCCTAACAGCAACCTTGGAGTAAGAAGTGTGTCCAAGCATCTTCCCCATGCTGTTATTATTCAATTTGAGTGCTGTTTCCATCCATTTCAAAAATGAGGGGAACTTCATGCCATTTATTTAATTATTTATAAATAAATCATTTTAAAAAAGGCGTGGGGTCCCTATTATTTTTGATAACCAGCCAAGGCAAAGCAGACAGATTTGCTTTACCTTGGCTGGCTATAAAAAATGGGGGAAACCCCACGCCTTTTTTAGAAAAAATATTTAATTTTTTACTTCCCAGCAGCTACCTGGGAGTCAGAGATGCATCCAGGCATCTTCTCCATGCTGTTTCCATCCATTTCAATTATTTTCCAAGATTCCCAGCCCTCCTAAGGGAGTCTGCCTGAAAAATGCTCAAATTCCCCATTCACTTACAAAATACTTGTTACTCAAATCGAGTGGGTCCTAGTTTCAGACCTACTTGATTCGAGTAACGAGCACTCAAGCACTTTAGTGCTCACTCATCACTAGCAATCAGATCACAGTCTGGGGTCAGAATACCTGAAGGGCAGATAAGAGCAGAGGGACAAGACAAGTAATGTTAGAGGTCTGGAAGGTCTGGCATCAATTCACAGAGCACACATAACTGAATCCAACAAGCACCACTGAGCAGAAGACTAAGACTGGCAGAGTTCTGGGATAAACTGCTCAGCTAAATAGCTGGACAATTACCAGTAACAGCTGCAGAAACCCAGAACCTCCCAGTACGAGATTGGATGACTGAACTGTGACTCAAAATACTGACAGCTCAGCAAGCCCCAGCTCCAGATTGGACAACTGCGCTGTCACTCAGCCAACTGACAGCACAGCACGTCCTGATCACTGAGCGGAGGAATATTCACAGTGATCATGTGTTCTACTACTCATTATCTAGAACACAGCTATTAAAATAGAATTAATTATCCAGGGATGAGCAAATCGATTGCGACAAACTGAGTTTGCTGCAATTCTACAAAAAAAAGATGCAAAAAAGTTTAGGATTGCTACTTCCAATAGGTGGCGCTAGAGTTTGTCTCCTTCCTCACTGGAGGGACAATTTGAATAAAAAAGTAATACACTTTCCTCTCTTTCGACCTCCTTGTACAGATCCCACCACCGGTGGTCTTACGATCGATTCTTTTATACTCTGCCTCCTGTGTGCTTTCTTCTATCTTCATTCAGTATGAGCCACCATGACCTACATAAAAGAAAAAAAGTCATAAAAAATGGTATAAGATGTACTTTATCTATTTATTCATGATCACATTACCTCCCCAGAAATGTTTTTTTTTTATAGAAATATTGGAATATTGGTCTACTCTTCATGGCATTTGTTTTAAATATTTCATTTGCATATTTAGTATCTTACCATTTCATTTTTCACTCAGTACGGACACTTGTATTTAATTAATCTTGGAATTTCATTAACTATTTTGCATTTCTTGAGATATCACCCAGATATCTTTTTGAGTGATGAATATTATTTCCCAAACAACCAGCGTCAACAACATTCTGCTTCAACGAACAAGAAGAAAGTAAGAAAATAGGAGAAAACTCTCCGGACGACTCGTGACTATCCACATGGCTTTCTCTGATCATATTAGAAATAGACACCGTTTGAAATAACATATTATTATTACTAAAAAGTCAAACAGCTACTCATATCCATAGTTTTTAGTTCTAGGGCTGTGTGAGTGTAGAAAGACCAGATCCTTACCTGTCATTATTACTCAACAACGTTTGATACTATGGAACGTCGTCTATGTATCAGTCCTTAAATCAGTAGTAGATGAATCGCAATCACATAGAAAGGTTGTATCAGATTGACAATCACTTTCACAAATGAACTCGGAATGATCAAATGATCGCGCTCCGGTAGTGGTCTTGTGATAATTTGACATCCTTAAAGAAACTTGCACTCAGGAATGGAAGGAAATGTAGTTTAGTGGGGTATGTCAAGGAAATAAAATTATTCAAAAATATCCTCATACTAATTACAAATTATAAAAAAAAAATACTAACCTCCCGTTCCCCAGTAAGTCATGTTTTGCTACCCACCTGGTTGACCCTAGTCTGTCATTTCTGTTCCTTTAATTGACATATTAGACATCAACAGAAATTTCCAATTTGTCCATTTACTGATCGCAGTGGGTGAGCATCAAGTTTTTTATTATTTATAAACAGTCTGTTTGTCACTTTTCCTCTGTGCAGAGCATCTTGAACACAGGTGATGCTCTTCCACCCCTTCCCGAACTTCAGAGCCAGCAGTGACTTGTTTCCTTTGTGCAGAGCATCTTGCACACTGTGATGCTCTCCCGCCCCTTTCTGAACTTCAGAGCCAGCAGTGACATGTTTCCTTTGTGCACAATATTTTGCATTTGTAGATCCTCTGCTGTTTTTCTTTGAGCACTAGCTGACAGGTTGTTTGACAGCACAGGATTCCATGCAGGTTCTGGAAGGTGCTGATTACTCAGGTGTTCCACCTTCTTGGTAATTGCTCTGTTTCATTACTAAACATTCTCTCCCAGAACATAGCCAGTCATACTCTCTGGTTATGCAGTTGTGCTCTTGACTTGTGTTTGTGCTTGTGTTCTGATCTACGTTTTCTGACTCCAGACCGTTAATTGACTCCTCTCTGCCTTCTCCCTGTTCTTGTGGTTACCTCCTGGCTTCTGACCTTGGACCGTTACCTGACCGCGTCTCTGTCTGCTACCTGAATCTAATACGTGCTCTTTTGGAATTCTGACTCTCGGCCTGTGACTTTCTTTCATTTCTGCTTACTCACTGTGTCCTGTTATGTCCCCCTGTTTCCTGACCCTGACTTGTCTGACTACCCTTCAGTCTATACTATCCATAAGTAGTGACTAGCATCACGCTGTTAGCAAAAATGTAAATTCACCAAAACTCCCTTTTAAATACAGACCAAAAGGGTCAAGTAAAGAGAGAGCTAGTCTATAGTTTTGACACTCCACTGTGGTAAATATCTATGTGGAGGACCTCCCTCTGTAATGGATACATACCCCGAGGCAACATATGGGAAGGCTTGGCCCACAAAGTTGCAAATTATATAAAAATTGCAATTAATTAGGCAAAACTTTTCTTCATTTTTTTAGCGTATTGGTAATTACATTTACGGTAGATATGTGCCGTCACTATGTGAGTGTTCTCTATCTAGTGCAAATATCGGCATTGTTACATAGCTGGCAATCCTCAGTTTCACAGTACTAGTGGGATGATACAGTATTTTTATGCATCACATAGGAGATAAATAATGGTAAAAAGTCATTTAAAAAAACATTTAAAAATATATTTTTTTAATATATTAGAAAAAAAAATGTAATAAAAAAAATTAAATCACCATCACTTTACTCCAATGTAAATAAATAAAAAAAATAACATTTTGATTTTGACTTGCGTAAATATCTAAATTATATATCAGTAAAATCTGCATCTCATGGAGCAAAAATTAAATTTTCACAAAGCTCCATTGAAGGAAAATCAAAACTCAAAATGTGTTTAAAAAATACACAAAGCACATTTTTTTTCATTTAAAATAGATTTTTAAAAACCCTTATGTTTGGTATCGCATTATACCAAACATAAGGGTTTTTAAAAATCTATTTTAATAAAAAATGTGCTTTGTGTATTTTTTATACACATTTTGATTTTTGATTTTTGCAGGAATCATGAATTCAGGATATTTTTCTACTGCACAATCGACACATTAAAATTAAACAAATGAAAACAATTTAGATTATTTTTTCCCAATTTCACTTCACTTGGAATTTTTTTCCTGTTTTTCATTGTAGTAATATGGAATGGTGTGATTCTCAACTACAATTGATCCTGCAAAAAAAACCATTGTATAAAAAATAAATCCACATGCTGGACTAGAAAGAAATAGTGAGATTACCAGCCGGATATTCAGCTGATGTCACTTATAAAAAACATTTTTTTTCCTAAATTAAGAAATATTTTTATGTTTTTATTGGAAACTCTGCAGCAACATGTTGAACGTTGTTACTTGTTTTAGCAGCAGGGAATCTCCAGAAATATTAGTTCAGGATGTTCTAACTGTAAACAACATGAAACCTTCGACACTGGATCCAGAAATCCCTCGAAAAAGAAAAAACATCCACAAAATATAATAATAAACTTAAAATAATAATAACATCGATATCCATTTTTTTATATACATAAATATATATATATAGAATATATATATATATATATATATATATAATATAAATATTAAAATCCTATAAAGACAAAATATAAATAATATATCCTATTTATTGGTTTGCAGAGTTCCCGTGCACCGTGGGGAAGGGCTGAACCTCCACAGTTTGGTCATAGCCTGTAACAAAGCCTAATCTCAAAAATTACACCGCAGCCTTGGGAATATCCGATTTGTCAGGAAAAATTCCCTATTTGTTCCTCTTTATTTGCCAGAGACATCCTAGAGAGCCGCCAGGCGTTTTTCTTAGCTCGGAGCATAAAGCGCTCACGTTTCACCGCTGTGTCATTATCCCGGGTCTATTATGTTTTACATTTTTCAAAAATCTTTAAGTTAGATCTTTGACATTCTCTTGCCTTGAAAGATATACACCACCCGATGGGAAGCTTTGATGTGCATTTTGAGGATTAAATAATCTGTGTGGAAAGCAATGGGTTTCCAGCCAAGAATAAAACTGTAGAGGAAACTTTGCCTCCTGCCGTGTAAGACGCCAGCAGTCACTACCTTTTAGCTCACCCACTAAATTTAATTTCATACATATTTACAGACTATTTTTCTTCCCACTGCTAATTCTATCGAGACCAAATTAAGAACAAAGATAGCACAAACTGACTTCATCAAATAAAAATGTAAATATTCTGCATCTCATTAGTGGTTCAAAAATGTTATTTAAATATTTTGCAAAATGTAATAGCTTTGCTGTATTATGGCTTGCAAGTAAAAAAAAAAATAACCTTCTAAGATAGAAACAGCCCATAGAGGTTTTCTGGCTGTTTTTTTCCTTGCTGAGGAAATTTAGAACATTCTAACTCGTTCCCAAAAAATGCAGATGTCAAATAATATTAGTTATAAGGATATTGTGACCTTACATATTATATTTGAGAAACAAAATTTTGTATGGGATTTTATTTTTATATTTTCCCATTAAAGCTTCAAGGCCATCCGTGTGGAAATCTGAAGCTCATGAGCCTTGATGAACAAAACAATCTGTAATAGATCACAAAGAAAGAATCAACCAGTTCAGGGGTTTATGGAAACCAAATTCTCTTATATAAAACTATAACAAAAAAAAACAAAAAACAATTCTATCAAGGACTTAAGGGGGCTTTACACGCAACGAGATTGCTAACGAGATGTCGTTGGGGGTCACGGAATTCATGACGCACATCCGACCTCGTTAGCGACGTCATTGCGTGTGACACGTACGAGCGACCATAAGCGATGCAAAATACTCACCAAATCGTTGATTGTTGACCCGTTGTCGATTTCCCAAATGTCGTTGCTGATTTTGGATGCAGGTTGTTCGTCATTCCTGAGGCTGCACACATCGCTACGTGTGACACCCCAGGAACGACGAACAGCACCGTACCTGCGTCCTCTGGCAACGAGGTGGGCGTGACTTTCATGCGGCTGCTCTCCACCCCTCTTCTTCTATTGGACGCCTGCCGTGTGACGCCGCTGTGACGCTACACGAACCACCCCCTTAGAAAAGAGGCTGTTCGCCGGCCACAGCGACGTCGTTAGGAAGGTAAGTATGTGTGACTGGTACTAGCGATTTTGTACGCCACGGGCAGCAATTTGCCCGTGACACACAAACGATGGGGGCGGGTGCTTTCACAAGCGACATCGCTAGCGATGTCACTGCGTGTAAAACAGCCTTTAGTCTACTGTCTGAAAAAGAAAAATATAACCAATTTACTAACCCAATTACTAGTTTAGTTTGTAAATCACAATGATGTCTAGGCTCCTTGCTAGGTATGTAATTGATAAGTTCTCCACCATAGTTGGTTGGTTGATAAATTGATGGGTTTTCAATTATGGTTGGTAAGTAGTTGGGTTCTCTTTACTGGTTGGTAAGTTAATCGGTTCTTCACGCTGGTTAACTTTATGAGTTCTCCTTCCTGGAAGACAGACAGCAGGGGAAAGCTAATGGTTCTCCACAATGGTTTTTAAATTGAGGGGTTCTCCATGCTGGTTGGCAAGTTGATGGGTTCTACTTACGGTCAATAAGTTGATGGTTCTCCTCATTGGTTGATGAAATTATGGGTTCTCCTTACTGGTTGATAAAATGATAGGTTCCCCTCTTGCTGGTTGATAAACTGATGGGTTCTCCTTGCTGATTAGTAAGTTGATGGGTTCCCCTTGTGTGTCAACAAGTCAATGGGTTCTCCTCTCTTGTTGATAAAATGATGGGTTCTCCTTGCTGATTGGTAAATTGATGGATTCTCCTTGCTGGTTGATAAAATGATGGATTCGCCCTGCTGATTGGTAAGTTGATGGGTTCTACTTGTGGTCAATAAGCCAATGGTTCTCCTCTGTGTTTGATAAAATGATGAGTTCTCCTTGCTGGTTGATAAAATGATAGGTTCTCCTTGCTGGTTGTAAAATGATGGATTCTTTTTGCTGATTGGTATTTTGATGGGTTCTTCTTGTGTGTAAATAAGTCAATGGGTTCTCCTCTCTGGTTGATAAAATGATGGGATCTCCTTTGCTGATTTATAAGTTGATGGGTTCTCCTTCTGGGTCAATAAATCCATGGGTTCTCCTTGTGGGTTAATGAATTGATGTTTTCTCCTTGCTGGTTGCTAATTTAATGGGTTCTCCTCAGTGGTAAATAGTTGGGTTTTTCTCATTGATTAATTGGCTGATGGCTTTTTCTCAATGGATGGCAACTTGATGGGTTCTCTTTACAGGTTAATAAGTTAATGGGTCTTTCACGATGTTTGGTGAGTTGATGGGTTTGGATAACTGGCTGCTAAATTGTGGTTCCTCCTTATTGTATGGCAAATTAATCGGTTATGCATGCTAGCTGAGAAGTTGATGGATTTTCCATGCTAGTTGGCTGGCATGATGGGCTCTTCTCACTGGTTGATAAATTGTTGAATTCCCCTCACTGGTTGGTAAGCATTTGGGTTCTTCTCACTGGCTGGTATGTAGTTGGGCTCTCCTGATTGGTTGTTAAGCTAATAGATTTTCCTCATGGATGGAAATTTGATGAGTTCTCCTTACTGGTTGATAAATTAATGGGTTCTTCACAATTGTTCATAAGTTGACAAGTTTTCATTACTGATTTGATAGGTTCTAAATCAATGGGTGGCAAGTTGATGGTTTTTTTTACTGGTTGCTAAATTGACAGGTTCTCATTGCTGGATGATAAATTAATGTGTTCTTCACGCTGGTTGAGAAGTTCATGGATTTTCAATGCTGGTTGGAAAATTGATGGATTCTTCTTACTGGTTGGTAAATTGTTTGGTTCTCCTCACTGGTTGATAACCTAATGAATATTCTTCACTGGATGGCAATTTGTTGGGTTCTCCTCCCTGGTTGGTAAGTTGTTTAGTTCTCCGTCCTCACTGATTATTAAGCTGATGAATTTATCTAGCTGGATGGCAATTTCATGGATCCTTGCTGGTTGATAAATTATTGGGTCCTCCACAATGGTTGAAAAGTTGATGTATTTTCCTTGCTGGTTAGCAACTTAATGGGCTCTCCTTGCTGGTTGATAAGTTAATTTGTTCTCCTACATTTTGGTAGAAGGAGTGTATGGGCTTTCTCAGGCTTCAGGATGTACTTCTAATTACACCTTCATTGACCTTTATCACTACTATACCAGTTCTTGAAAATGTTTTACAAATAGATAGAATAACAAAGAAAGAGAGAGACATAGATAAATTAGTTGTTTGCTCATAGATAGATAGATAGTAAGGATGAGTGAGCACTAAAATGCTTGAGTGCTCGTTACTTGAATTAAGCAGATTGGATTTTTGGATGGCCTTGATTCGAGTAATGAGTGACAAGTGGAAATCAATGAGGTACTCAAGTATTTTTCCAGAAGGGCTGGGGCTGGAAAATTGCGAAATGGATGGAAACAGCACTCAAATCTAATAATAACAGCATGGGGAAGATGCCTGGACACATTTCTAACTTCCGGGTCACTGTTGCGAACTAAATAAAGAAATAATTTTTAAAAAAGATGTGAGATTTGTCCCCATTCTTGATAACCAGCCAAGGTAAAGCAGACAGCTGGGGACTGGTATTATCAGGCTGGGAAGGTCCATAGATTTTGTGCTCTTCCCAGCCTAAAAATATCAGTATGCAGCCACCCCAGAAGTAGCGCATCCATTAGAAGTACCTATTCTGGTGCTTTGCCTGGCTCTTTATGATTGACCTAATGTGGTGGCAACCAGGGTGATATTTTTTGGGGTTGATGTCAGCTGTGTAATGTCAGATGGCATCAAGCCCAGGGGTTAGTAATATAGAGGTGTTTATCAGACACCCCCATTACTACCCCAGTAATAAAAAAAAAACACACACAGGAAAAAATGATTTATTTGATTAAAGACTCACCACACTATCCTGTATTCACCAATTTATTAAAAAAAGCAATGAAGATCCAAAGTAGACCACTGAATCCAAAGTAATTCACAAAATGGGAATCTAAAAGATATAAGAAGAGATAGATAAAAAAAATAAAAACAAGAGACAGTCCCCTGATCACCAACTTATTATTAAAAAAAATCCTCGCAGCTCTGATGTCGTCCATGGCTTCCCACAACATCCACCAATTCTGTAGTACAGCCTACGGACTCTGGATTTGGGAATGGTGCTTCATAGGTCAACTGTTACGAATGCAACCGAGCACCCGGTGTCATGGTTCTGATTTGTGGTGCTCTGCTCTTCAGTTCTCCTACAGAGCCGATGCTCTGCTGTTGTATTGTGCTCCGGTGGACAGGTTGTTTGCCGGCCTTGGGTCCTGTGTTGGTGCTGGGAGGGGTCTGTTCACAGGAGCCTTGTTCTGGGTGATTGCTTTGCTTCATTAGGGAGCAACCTCACCCGGAACGCCACAAGTCGTAGTTCCTGTTCTTCAGCAAGTGCTTCTGGCTCCCGTAAGTGTACTATTCTGATGTTGTCTCTTTACCCCGGACCTTAGTTGCCCTTGTCCACCCATGCCCCTTACTCTGATGTTACCCCCTGGCTCCTGACCTCAGGCTCATACCCTGATCTCGGCTCCACTTTCTCCCTGTGTTCTATTTCTTCCTTGTGACTTCCTGCCTCCTGACCCTCGGCTTCTTTGACTACTCCTCTACTAGTTGTATCTAGTGACACCTAGTGATTGAGCACCACACCCGGATCAAGTATTGAGCAGAGGCGAGCATGCTCACTCATCACTAATAGATAGACAATAGGTAGATGATAGATACTACATATGCGTGGAATTAATATTCCTTCCACAGTAATATGCAAATATATGCAACAAGACTCCTTTTAGTGCTTTTCTGTCCCACATTTCATGTTCGTCTTCTACAGTACGTTTCAAATTCTCTAGAAATCCTAAGTTGTACTGAGCAAGGTTTTAATTTAGCTTCCAAACTGTAGCCTGTAGCAAGAAACACTAATGGACAAAACATCAAATCCATCTATTTTAATTTATTAAAATTAAATGCTTTGCAACCGAATGAAGTAGCGATCTGCCCTCTGGTTCCTGCCGGTGCTTAATATTTGAAACCACATGCACTGTCACTCTCTTCCAACTCTGAAATCTGAAAAAAAAATCTTTTTACCATGAATTTTCATGTGGACGGTCTCCTGTAGACCCGGGGGTCTCGTGTGCACCGCCCTATGGCTGGGTGTGTGATGGGGACAGACGTATTTCGTTAAGTCCTTGTGCAGTCAAATCATCAAGTCGTCACCAGACTCCAAACAAAAAATAAAGAAAAATATACAGAACTTTTTGGAATGGCTAAGACCTGTGGAAAATTGGCAGATTAGATGCAGATGCAGACGCAGTGGACTGCAAGCATCTTAGAGAAATCTATAATGCAATAATGAAATTAGTGGGCTGTGCACATAACCAAGGTTCTCGTCTGCCAGCTACTAAGAACGCTGGGAATTTCCACCACAGAAGGGCCATTTGAAGTCCATTTGGCAGAAATGGCATAAAGTTTGTCGCTCCTGGGAACATCCTTTTCCAATAACATTCATAGCTCTAGATTGAAATGAAAAGAGCCATATGTTACGGGTTTCCTGCAAAGCTTCCTCGTAAGACGGAAAATAAATGGAACTTGTCATATTTGTTAGTGAGTTACTCAAGAAAAATGGTATCGCAGCTTCAGAAGGTTCCTCTAAACTTTTTTTAATGATCCTAACAAAAATAGTCCTAATTATGTGGAGGGACACAGAGAGGGGCCGACCATACGCCGGGCAATACAATGTTACGTTTCTCCTCAATTCTAAGTAATGGATTAGCGTTGACCTCACCGGAGTTTTGGTCGCGTTGACGAAGGGCCCCGAGCTGGTTTGGCTTTTTCTTTTTGGTTAATGGATGACCTTACAGTCTTTCTTGATGACGTTTGCTGAAATTATCATTCTGGTGATCTTCATCATCTAATTCTCATTTATTGAGGTTAAAAGGGAGATGATGGAAAATAAATGGAACTTGTCATATTTGTTAGTGAGTTACTCAAGAAAAATGGTATCACAGCTTCAGAAGGTTCCTCTAAACGTTTTTTAATGAGTCTAACAAAAATAGTCCTAATTATGTGGAGGGACACAGAGAGGGGCCGACCGTATGCTGGGCAATGCAATGCTACGTTTCTCTTAATTTCTAGGTAATGGATTAGCGTTGACCTCACCGGAGTTTTAGTCACGTTGAAGAAGGTCCCCGGGCTGGTTTGGCTCTTCCTTTTTGGTTAATGGATGACCTTACAGTCTTTCTTGACAGCGTTTGTTGACATCGTGATTCTGGGAATCTTCATCATCTAATTCTCAGTTATTGAGATTAAAAGGGAGATTTCAACAGCCAAAAAGATTGATGGGAGGTGTAAAAAAAACCAATGTTCAATTATGGCCTAAATTGGTTTTGTCAGATTAGTGTCAGAGATTGTGGTCTGGAGTTATTCCCAACGGGCTTCAGTCGTACCCTGGATTTGGAGCTTAGAGGCCATCAGAGCTGTTTGGCTGAAAAGAAAAGACCAATTCTACTAAAGATCAATGACACCGTTAGGCTTGCACGAGTCAAGGTCAAGCACTGCAGCACCAGGCACCTGAGAAATTGGTTCCTTTGGTTGTGTGTTGATTTAGGGGTGCACACTAAGGTGGTGCACAATCCTTATGCGGGCGTCACACAAGATGATCTATCGTGCGATATGTCGTTGGGGTCACGGTTTTCGTGACGCACATCCGGCATCGCTTGCGACGTTGTCCCGAGCGTCTGTAAACGATCGCAAATCGGTTACGAATCGCGAATCGTGTACAGGTCGCTCATTTTTAAAAAATCGTTTATTCTACTTTGCGCCGGTTGTTCATCGTACCCGGGGTAGCACACATCGCTCCGTGTGACACCCCAGGGACGATGAACACAGCTTACCTGCGTCCCGTGGCTCCAGCCGGCTATGCGGAAGGAAGGAGGTGGGCGGGATGTTTACGTCCCGCTCATCTCCACTCCTCCGCTTCTATTGGCCGGCCGTGTGACGTCGCTGTGACGCCGAACGTCCCTCCCCCTTCAGGAAGTGGATGTTCGCCGCCCACAGCGAGTTCGCTCAGCAGGTAAGTACGTGTGACGGTGGTTTAATGACTTTGTGCACCACGGCAACTAATTGCCCGTGACGCACAAATGACGGGGGCGGGTACGATCGCTCGCGCAATCGCACGATAGATCGTACCGTGTGAAGCCCGCATTAGTTGTCTGTAGTCCAAATTATGAGTCTGATATACTATATGTATGCATACAATAACCACGCAGTGATCAATAATCAAAAAAGCTCTGATCAAAGCAGGAAAAGGGCTGTTAATTTTAAGGAAGTTAGATGCTTTAATAATAATGGTCGCTTGGGAAAGATTTGGAATTGATCCAAGGGGTCCAATACTTTTTCATATCATAAGATTTCAAGAAGTTCTAAGTATCAGACAAAGGAAGAGTAAGTAAATAGGAAAAACATATTTCCCAACATTTCTTATTACTGTACTACTCTAATATGTGTGAAGAAGGAGAAGTAAGATACTTGTTTCTTCATTCGGTAATTTCCAAGCTAAGCTTAATTGACAGTAAACAATCCAGATAGTCTCTAAGTGTCTTTAAATGTTTCTGTATGCAATGTAAATACGGGTGCAAGCGCCATCTTGTCCTGTATTTTGGGTATCTTCATATAATCATGTCCATAACAGTGTTACGGGATGAGTCCGGTGTTCCTCCCTAAGGCCACATACTATAACATGTCATACCTTGACTTATGCAGTATATATTGAAGAGTTCAGTCCATTTTATATACAATCCCCAGTCTTTACTGGTAAAACTGGTATAATGTATATATAGTAGGTAGCAGATACTAAACTTATTCACATTTTCATCTGTTTCACACAGAGGTGGTGTCATGATTGTTTCAGTTGGCAACATGAAATTTTCAAAGAACTTTTCCAAATACCTGACATAAGTGACTTGGACTTCCCAACTTCATATATCTTCCTCCTTGTTCTACAGCCCTCTTCTGCGGTATATCTGAGCGGCCCAGTAGAGTTCCTATGTTTCCAGGACTGGCTGACACGTCACCTCCTCAGCCCCTCTCCTTCTAGCACACTGGGGTCCCGTTATCCACAGTTTTATTTCTGGCCTAGGCCACACCCCCCACAGGTGACTCCTTCCTGTCAGCCTGATTCTGGCCATGTATGGATATTTCTGCCAGTGGATCTTGTTAATGGTACTTATGTACTTGCTTGTCAAGGATCTTCCTCGGTTGCAGGTTTTGGTGGTTGGTTCTGAGTCTGAGTTTCACTTTCTTTTGTGGGATTCATCTTATTAAATGGATTCCCTTACCTTTGGGGAGAAGAGGGTTTATGCCAGGTGTCCTTCCAACAACTCCTGACTCCTGGTTAGGTGTTTCCGGTTGGGATCATGCACAGGTCCTATATATACCCTCAACTTCCACCAGAGGGTGGCGGTTATTTCCTAATATTTGGAAGCTGAGCCAGGAGGTGGAAGGAGTTGTTTTTTACTCTCTCAGTTGTGCTTTTGGCTGCAGCATTGTTTTTTGCTGCAGCATTTTCAGGTGTGTTTGTTCAGGTTTGGAGGTTCCCCAGTAGACTGTTTATTCGCCCCTTTTTTTGTTATTTTCCCTCGTGCACTTTTAGGGGTTCCTTTGTGTGTGGTTGCTGTGTGCACGAGTTATTATAGTTGTTATTCCTGTTTGTCTATTTTTGTTGGTAGGGTGTTGACTCCTGTTCATGCCCATTCCCCCTGGGTGGTGAGTTGTGGAAGAGAATCATAACATCAGAGACAAGGACAGGAGATAGGGCCTAGGTTGGAGGCCATGACCTCCCTACCTTTAAGGGTACCTCCGGGTGTTAGGGTGAGGGCAGAGGCCCCAGCCTTAAGGCTAGCATAGGCTTTCCTAGGTTCACCAAAGACACCCGTGACATTGCTACAACAGAAATCCTCCTATAACACTCACCTTAGTAAGTGGCCGATGGCTATCTCATCTGAGAGCCATTCACTACAGACTTCTGACTGGTAACTAGGACATTCTTCATCTTACTGAAAAGTTCTCCTCCACCTGCAGGGCGACTGACAGTGAACTCCTCTGTGCTCTGAATGTACCTTATAACTTCTCTTTCCAAACGCAAGTCCACAAAAGGGCATTAATCACACATTAAGCAGGAAAAAACACATACAAAATTCAGCAGTATAACACATTACAGTCATCACAACATCTTCAGAAGCTGTTTTTTCTCTTTCAACACTGGAGAACCCTTTGTAGATTTAATATTGTGTCCCTAATCTTCTAGATACACCACTGGTGACACCGCTGAAGTCTATATACTTGAGGCTAAATTACCTTTGGTCACAGTTGGAAGGCCATGGTTGCCTCTAGCTGTGACTGCAATTAAACTGAGTAATGGCACTGCTCATCACTGTGGCTGAGTCATTCTCTCCCTGAAGCTCACAGCGGATGGTCATGTTCTATGCCCGCGCGCTATCACTTCAGATGTAGCAGAGCTGGAATTGTCATGGTACCTCATGTGGATTACATCGGACCTGGATGTTTTGGGTGATGATAAAAGGATAAAAGAAGGTGGTTTTGTATTTTATTTCAAATAAAGGATTTGTTCAGTGTTTGAGTTTATTTCTTTTCACTTACAGATTAGTAATGGAGGAAGTCTCATAGATGCCTCCTATTACTAATTTAGGGCTTAGTGGCAGCTGTAGGCTGTTATTAACCCCTTATTACACCAATTGCCACTGCACCAGGACAATTGAGATACGCTGAGTAAAGTGTTAGGATTGTTGCATCTAATAGATGTGACAATCTGGGGCGGCTGCAGGCTGCTATTTTTAGGCTGGGGGCCCAATAACCATGGGCCTCCCCAGCCTGAGAATACTAGTCCACAGCTGTCGACTTTATCATAGTTGAGTAACAAAATTGGGGGGACCGCACGCCGCTTTTTAAATAATTTATTTAAATAATTTTTAAAAAAGCCACATGTGGCTCCTCTTATTTTGATACACAGCCAAGATAAACACCTCTGGGGACTGGCGTAAAGGCAGATATCCGGGATCAATTCTGGGTCCGAACCAGGTTGTTTTTAAACCTGGTTGAACCTGCCTATCCCTTGTATCTGCAAATCCACTCATCACTACTCTTGTACGATTCTTCTGATATGTCTTTTCACTCCTCTGTCTGAAATCTTGCAGAAAGTCATGGCCAATTTATGGTGAAAGATATTCTTTCCACTTCCGGATTATGGTCCCAACAGTCACTGGAGCTTTCAGTAGTTTAGAAATTCTTATGTAATCAATGCCATCAGCATGTTTTGCAACAATAAGGATGTGAAGGTCTCGAGAAAGATCACTGGTTTTACCCATCATGAGATGTTTCTTGTGTGCCATCTTGGTAATGAGACACCTTTTTATTGGCCATCAGTTGAACCAGCTGATATTATTTTTCAATAAGTGGCAGAATTGCTAATTACTGATAGATTTCAGCTGGTGTCAAGACTTTCCATGACTTTATGCATATATGTTTCAGTTGTTAAATACTTTTTCCCTATGTCATTTATCATTATCACACATATTTTATGGACATCTATGGTTTGATCTCTTTTCCTATGTAGATTGGATGCATTCTGCATTCTTAAGCCTGCTTTACACAATTCGATCTATTGTGCGATAGCACGGGCGATCGTACCCGCCCTCGTCGTTTTTGCGTCACGGGCAAATCGCTGCCCGTGGCGCACAAACTCGTTTAACCCCCGTCACACGCACTTACCTTCCGGACGACCTCGCTGTCGGCGACGAACATCCACTTCCTGAAGTGGGAAGGATGTTCGGTGTCACAGCGACGTCACATGGCAGCCAGCCAATAGAAGCGGAGGGGCGGAGATGAGCGGGTCATAAACATCCCGCCCACCTCCTTCCTTCCATGTAGCCGGCGGGTGCCGCGGGATGCAGGTGAGCTGTGTTCATCATTCCCGTGGTGTCACACGGAGCAACGTGTGATGCCACGGAAACGATGAACAACCAGTGCCATTTTAATTCATCAATTTTATGAAACCAAGCGACGAGTACACGACTCACGATTTGTGAGCAATACTGCGTCGCTAGGAGGTGTCACACGAGACGACGTCGTGTACAATGCCACATGTGAGTCACGAAAACAGTGACCCCGACGATGCTCGTCTCGTGTAAAGACCACATTACTGACACCTGATGTGAAATTCATTCACCTTTAGATCTATATATACTTAGAAAATTGGTGATGTGTTCAATACTTACTTTCCCTACTGTATATATATATATATATATATATATATATATATATATATATATATATATAGTATTTTTTTCCCCTCATTCCTATGTCCGGTGAAGTAGGAAATTGGATGCATGAAGGTGCACGCCTCTTACATACCTGGATAATTAAAGCTCACGGTGCTACCTGATTTAGAATCTGTTATTTCTGACAAGTTGTGACTTTACGCCATTAAATTCCACATTCTGAACTTAACACAAGAGCCCCCAACAACATATATTAGGAGAGGAATGTTATTTTCTAGACCCTTGAAGTGTATTAATATAATAATTAGGTGAGCGCAGCCGCTCCATTCATTTCTGGAGTCCGCGCTGTAATACATCTTAGTTCATTTCCAATATGATATATTATTATAAATACGACCGATCTGCTCCATTCTGCTCGTGTCTGCACCGCACCGCCGCCGGCTACGGGTGGGAATGAGAAGAAAAGCATCTATTACATGTGGAATTCTTTTTAATGTAAGGTATAATTTATTTTAGAATTAATGATGGGGTATAAATAGTGAGAACCGTGGACGGGGGATGACGCTGTGCAGGTGCGGCAGGTGCGAGGGTCTCAGAAGAGGCGAGATTCATGCTGACGTGTGCGCGCTGGAGGACATAGCTGATAGAGAATGACAGGTGGGATATTGCTTGTCAGAAAGCCTCTTACACACCGTCCTACTGTGGTGGAGCGGTAATATTGACCAAATCTTCTACGTTGCTTCACTTTACATCTGTACAGCTCCAATTTACATTTGGAACCATTGATTCTGTAGGAAATTTCCATGTGGCCGCACATGAAGCTCCAGATGACAGCGCAAGGGGCTCCATGTGCCGCCATGTAGCATGTCCATCCCCAGAGCTGCTCGTCCGGGGAAGGGTCCAGACGAGGTGGAAATAACTTTTTATGCAGAGGGACAACGTAAACCTTGCCCTACTCCATCTCGGGACATGCCCAAATCTGCGCGGATTGTTTACAGAGGATTCACCCATTCAACATTCAAGGTCTGAGGGACAGTAGAGAACAGATAGAAAGAAATAAGGGGCAAATGAAGGAAAGAAATAAGGGGCAAATGGAGGAAATAAATAAGGAAGAAATGGAGGAAAGAAATAAGGAAGAAATGGAGGAAAGAAATAAGGAGGAAATGGAGGAAAGAAATAAGGAGGAAATGGAGGAAAGAAATAAGAGACAAATGGAGGAAAGAAATAAGGAGGAAATGGAGGAAAGAAATAAGGGGCAAATGAAGGAAAGAAATAAGGGGCAAATGGAGGAAAGAAATAAGGAAGAAATGGAGGAAAGAAATAAGAGACAAATGGAGGAAAGAAATAAGGAGGAAATGGAGGAAAGACATAAGGGGCAAATGGAGGAAATAAATAAGGAAGAAATGGAGGAAAGAAATAAGAGACAAATGGAGGAAAGAAATAAGGAGGAAATGGAGGAAAGAAATAAGGAACAAATGGAGGAAAGAAATAAGGAGGAAAATGAGGAAAGAAATAAGGGGCAAATGAAGGAAAGAAATAAGGGGCAAATGGAGGAAATAAATAAGGAAGAAATGGAGGAAAGAAATAAGAGACAAATGGAGGAAAGAAATAAGGAGGAAATGGAGGAAAGAAATAAGGAACAAATGGAGGAAAGAAATAAGGAGGAAATGGAGGAAAGAAATAAGGAGGAAATGGAGGAAAGAAATAAGGAGCAAATGGGGGAAAGAAATAAGGAGGAAATGGAGGAAAGAAATAAGGAGCAAATGGGGGAAAGAAATAAGGAGGAAATGGGGGAAAGAAATAAGGAGGAAATGGAGGAAAGAAATAAGGAGGAAATGGGGGAAAGAAATAAGGAGGAAATGGAGGAAAGAAAAAAGGAGCAAATGGGGGAAAGAAATAAGGAGCAAATGGGGGAAAGAAATAAGGAACAAATAAAGGAATTAAATAAGGAGGAAATGGAGGAAAGAAATATGGAGCAAATAAAGGAAATAAATAAGGAGTAAATGGAGGAAAGAAATAAGGAGTAAATGGGGGAAAGAAATAAGGAGGAAATGGAGGAAAGAAATAAGGAGCAAATGGGGGAAAGAAATAAGGAGTAAATGGGGGAAAGAAATAAGGAGGAAATGGAGGAAAGAAATTAGGGGCAAATTGAGGAAAGAAATAAGGAGTAAATGGAGGAATAAATAAGAAAGAAATGGAGGAAATAAATAAGGAGGAAATGGAGGAAAGAAAAAGGGGCAAATAAAGGAAATAAATAAGGGGCAAATGGAGGAAAGAAATAATGAGGAAATATAGGAAAGAAATAAGGGGCAAATGGAGGAAAGAAAAAAAGAGACAAATGGATTAAAGAAATGCGGGGCAAATGGAGGAAATAAATAAGAAGGAAATAGAGGAAAGAAATACGGGGCAAATGGAGGAAAGAAATAAAGGGCGAATGGAGGAAAGAAGTAAGGAGCAAATGGAGGAAAGAAATAAGGGGCAAATGGAGGAAAGAAATAAGGGGCAAATGGAGGAAAGAAATAAGGGGCAAATGGAGGAAAGAAATAAAGGGCGAATGGAGGAAAGAAATAAGGAGCAAATGGAGGAAAGAAATAAGGGGCAAATGGAGGAAAGAAATAAGGGGCAAATGGAGGAAAGAAATAAAGGGCGAATGGAGGAAAGAAGTAAGGAGCAAATGGAGGAAAGAAATAAGGGGCAAATGGAGGAAAGAAATAAGGGGCAAATGGAGGAAAGAAATAAGGGGCAAATGGAGGAAAGAAATAAAGGGCGAATGGAGGAAAGAAATAAGGGGCAAATGGAGGAAAGAAATAAGGGGCAAATGGAGGAAATAAATAAGAAGGAAATAGAGGAAAGAAATACGGGGCAAATGGAGGAAAGAAATAAAGGGCGAATGGAGGAAAGAAGTAAGGAGCAAATGGAGGAAAGAAATAAGGGGCAAATGGAGGAAAGAAATAAGGGGCAAATGGAGGAAAGAAATAAGGGGCAAATGGAGGAAAGAAATAAAGGGCGAATGGAGGAAAGAAATAAGGAGCAAATGGAGGAAAGAAATAAGGGGCAAATGGAGGAAAGAAATAAGGGGCAAATGGAGGAAAGAAATAAGGAGCAAATGGAGGAAAGAAATAAGGAGCAAATGGAGGAAAGAAATAAGGGGCAAATGGAGGAAAGAAATAAGGAGCAAACTGAGGAAAGAAATAAGGAGCAAATGGAGGAAAGAATGGCCGCCGGATCAAATAACACATTGTCTCGCATAGGAGCTGCATGCATAAAACGGCAGCAGATATTTTATCAGGATTTCATTTTCTATCTCAGAAACTTTACAGTATTAAAATTAAGTTTGCTGTTGCAAAGATATGCACACCCTAAAAACTTTATCTCTGGACTGAGGAGCCGCGTTTTTACTCCACCTTCCGTCCCTGCGGTATTTGTGATAAATGAGTCGCTTTGTTTTGTTCTGAGCTCCGTCAGAATATATTAATTAAATCAGAATTTATATGTAACGACGCGGACGGGGAAGATGTAGAAATAACAGGTCGCTCTTAATTGGCGGCACTGTGTCCTGAGTAATAAATCTCTGTCGACTTCTGCGCCGGATCCTCCGAGTGGCTGCGTCCTATAAGAGCGCGCACATGGCGCCCGGTCCTGGCCGCAGTCTGCGCCGTTACTGCAGTTATTCTACCAGTTTTTGGGTGAAAAAAACAGAATCTTCTCTCATCTAAAGCACAACCTTCCCTGCACCTGCGAACCATTTATCACTCACTGCTGATAAACACGAGCGAATCAGGGATCAACAATCAGCGGGAATCGCCATTTACTGATTATGAAAATTAGATCTCATGGAAAGCTTCCTCACCTCACCGTGGAGTCACTGCGACAGAAGAACACGTGCAGATGAAGCAGAGCTGAGTGTGTAACTGCTGCAGCAAAACAAGGGCAGATGAAGCAGAGCTGAGCGCATGACTAGTGCAGCAAAACACAGATGAAGCAGAGCTGAGAAAGTGACTGATGCAGCAAAACACATGCAGATGAAGCAGAGCTGACTGCGTGACTGGTGCAGCAAAACACGTGCAGCTGAAGTAGACCTGAGCGCGTGACTGGTGCAGCACAACACGTGTACATGAAGCAGAGCTGAGCGTGTGACTGGTGCAGCAAAACACATGCAGATGAAGCAGAGTTGGACCCATCACTGGTGCAGAAAAACACATACAGATTAAGCAGAGCTGAGCGCGTTACTGATGCAGCAAAACACCTGCAGCTGAAGCAGAGCTGTGTGCGTGACTGGTGCAGCAAAACACATGCAGATGAAGCAGAGCTGTGTGCGTGACTGGTGCAGCAAAACACATGCAGATGAAGCAAAGCTGAGTGTGCAGTTAAACACATGCAGATGAAGCAGAGCTGAGTGTGTGACTGTGCAGTTAAACACATACAGGCGAAGCAGAGCTGAGTGTATGACTGTGCAGTTAAGCACATGCAGATGAAGCAGAGCTGAGTGTGTGACTGTGCAGTTAAACACATGCAGATGAAGCAGAGCTGAACGTGTGACTGGTTTAGTTAAACACATGCAGATGAAGCAGAGCTGAGTGAGTGCCTGGTGCAGCAAAACACGTGCAGAAAAGGCAGAGCTGAGTGCGTGACTGGTGCAGCAAAACACATGCAGATGAAGCAGTGCTGAGCGCGTGACTGGTGCAGGAAAACACATGCAGGCGAAGCAGAGCTGAGTGTGTGACTGTGCAGTTAAACACATGCAGGTGAAGCAGAGCTGAGTGTGTGACTGTGCAGTTAAACACATGCAGGTGAAGCAGTGCTGAGCGCGTGACTGGTGCAGGAAAACACATGCAGATGAAGCAGAGCTGAGCGCGTGACTGGTGCAGGAAAACACATGCAGATGAAGCAGAGCTGAGTGTGTGACTGGTGCAGCAAAACATGTGCAGAATAAAGCAGAGCTGAACGTGTAACTGGTGCAGCAAAACACAGATGAAGCAGAGCTGTGTGCGTGACTGGTGTAGCAAAACACGTGCAGATGAAGCAGAGCTGAACTCATCACTGGTGCAGAAAAACACATGGAGATGAAGCAGAGCTGAGCACGTGACTGGTGCAGCAAAACAAATGCAGATGAAGCAGAGCTGTGTGCGTGACTGGTGCAGCAAAACACATGTAGATGAAGCAGAGTTGGACACATCACTGGTGCAGAAAAACACATGCAGCTGAAGTAGAGCTGAGTCTGTGACTGGTGCAGAAAAACACATGCAGCTGAAGTAGAGCTGAGTCTGTGACTGGTGCAGTTAAACTCGTGCAGATGAAGCAGAGCTGAACGTGTGACTGGTGCAGTTAAACTCGTGCAGAATTTGAAGCAAAAGTAAAAAATCCCTTTTATCTTATTTTAACTGCTTTTGTGATTCTTTAGCGCAAAGCTCACATAATCCTTTAAAATGTCACACTTTAGTCTCCAACTGCAGCAAAAAACCCCACCACCAGACGAAGATTATAATAACAACAATCATAATGTTTATTTATATTGCGCCAACATATTCCGCGGCGCTCTACAATTTAAAGGGATTGGAGTAAGATGTGCAAAAAATGGGACATTTAGCAAAATCGCATTTCATGAATCCGGATAATCAAAGATATCAAATGGCGCAAAACATAAAGCGAGTAAAGCGCAAGTAAAGCCGATAATACAGAGCAAATGACTCCGGAGCAGCGGAAAAGCATCGATGGCGAGTCCGGAAGCGGCTTTTATTGTTTGTTTGTTTGTCTTTATATTTGTAAATATCTGGCAACAACAAATAATGGAATTTTTCCAAACATCACGGCGTGAATCCATTCGTTACTTTTTTTTTCATTGATGTAATTTTACTTTATTAATAATAATAATAATAATAATAATAATAATAATTTGTATTAATACATATTATTAATTATTATTATTATTACTTTTTTTTTCATTGATGTCATTTTATTTTATATGTTTCTTTTTTATATTTTTGGTTCTGGCCCTTTAAAGGAATAAAGTCAGGGATACAAATGTGTAAATTGGAAAGCAGCGGTAATATATGGAAATTTCACCTCGGGTCCTTGTAAATACTAGCGATGCAGGGGCACTCGTCTGGCTTGATGTTATTAAGAACATAGGGAGCCCGGAGATGCCTGAGAGGTACGAATCTTACAAGGAGGAGTCGCTGGCATCACATTAATTAGTAAACAAAACCAGGCACAAGTGATAGCATGCATGCCTGTAAGAAAGAATATAAGGTCACATAGTACAGCTGAAAACATGAAACCATATGCAGCCTGTGCACAGAATGAGAGGAGGGAGCAGATGGCGGATTAATCCGGGATGTGGCCGATTCTAATCAACTTCAACAAAACTCATTACCATACAGTATACGCAGTATACGCAGCGCCGCAACAGGCAAACTGCAGCGTGTACAGATATATATACAGACCAAAAGTTTGTACACACCTTCTCATCTCTAGAACAACTAGAGGAGACTTTGTGCAGCAGGCCTTCATGGTAAAATAGCTGCTAGAAAACCACTGCTAAGGACAGGCAACAAGCAGAAGAGACTTGTTTGGGCTAAAGAACACAAGGAATGGACATTAGACCAGTTGAAATCTGTGCTTTGGTCTGATGAGTCCAAATTTGAGATCTTTGGATCCAACCACCTTGTCTTTGTAGAAAAGGTGAATGAATGGACTCTACATGGCTGGTTCCCACCGTGAAGCATGGTGGAAGAGGTGTGATGATGTGGGGGTGCTTTGCTGGTGACACTGTTGGGGATTTATTCAAAATTGAAGGCATACTGAACCAGCATGGCTACCACAGCATCTTGCAGCGGCGTGCTATTCCATCCAGTTTGCGTTTAGTTGGACCATTATTATTATTTATTATTATAGCGCTATTTATTCCATGGCGCTTTACAAGTGAGAGAGGGTATACGTACAACAATCATTAACAGTACAAGACAGACTGGTATAGGAGGAGAGAGGACCCTGCCCGCGAGGGCTCACAGTCTACAGGGAATGGGTGATGGTACAATAGGTGAGGACAGAGTTGGTTGCGCAGTGGTCTACTGGACTGAGAACTATTGTAGGTTGTAGGCTTGTTGGAAGAGGTGGGTCTTGAGGTTCCTCTTGAAGCTTTCCACGGTAGTGGAGAGTCTGATGTGCTGAGGTAGAGCGTTCCAGAGTATGGGGGATGCACGGGAGAAATCTTGTACGCGATTGTGGGAAGAGGAGATAAGAGAGGAGCAGAGAAGGAGATCTTGTGAGGATCTGAGGTTGCGTGCAGGTAGGTACCGGGAGACTAGGTCACAGATGTAGGGAGGAGACAGGTTGTGCATGGCTTTGTATGTCATGGTTAATGTTTTGAACTGGAGTCGTTGGGCGATGGGACGCCAGTGGAGGGTTTGGCAGAGTGGCGAGGCTGGGGAGTAGCGAGGGGACAGGTGGATTAAGCGGGCCGCAGAGTTTAGGATAGATTGGAGGGGTGCAAGAGTGTTGGAGGGGAGGCCAGAGAGCAGGAGGTTGCAGTAGTCGAGGCGGGAGATGATGAGGGCATGCACTAATGTTTTTGCTGATTCTTGGTTAAGGAAAGCACGGATTCGGGAGATATTTTTGAGTTGTAATCGGCATGAGTTGAAGAGGGCTTGGATGTGTGGCTTGAAGGATAGAGCAGAGTCGAGGGTTACTCCAAGGCAACGAGCTTGTGGGACTGGGGAGAGTGAGCAGCCATCAAGTTTGATGGAAAGGCTTGTTGGAGGAGATGAGTGAGGAGGAGGAAAGACAATGAACTCTGTTTTGTCCATGTTGAGTTTTAGGAATCGTGCAGAGAAGAAGGATGAAATAGCAGACATACTGTACATTGTGGAATTTTGGTTAGTAGAGAGGTAATGTCAGGTCCAGAGAGGTAGATCTGTGTGTCATCGGCATAGAGATGATACTGGAAGCCGTGGGACTCTATGAGCTGTCCCAGGCCGAAGGTGTAGATGGAGAACAGCAGGGGTCCAAGAACTGAGCCTTGGGGGACACCGACAGATAGGGGGCGAGATGAGGAAGTGGTGTGAGAATGAGAGACGCTGAAAGTTCGGTCGGTTAGGTATGAGGAGATCCAAGATAGGGCCAAGTCTGTGATGCCCAGAGATGAGAGAATCTGTAGTAGGAGGGAATGGTCTACTGTGTCGAAGGCAGAGGACAGGTCCAGGAGGAGGAGGATAGAGTAGTGTCGCTTGGCTTTGGCGGTTAGTAGATCATTGGTGACTTTGGTTCGGGCAGTTTCGGTAGAATGATGTGATCGGAAGCCAGATTGAAGCCGGTCAAAGAGGGAGCAGGAGGAGAGGTATGAGGACAGTTCAAGATGGACATGCTGTTCCAGTAGTTTTGAGGCATAGGGGAGAAGGGATATGGGGCGATAGTTTGACACAGAGGATGGGTCAAGGGAGGGCTTTTTGAGGATGGGTGTAATAGAGGCATGTTTAAAGCAAGAAGGGAATACACCAGTTGTTAGTGATAGGTTGAAGAGATGGGTTAGGGCTGGGATGAGGACTGCGGTGATGTTGGGGATGAGGTGCGATGGGAGCGGGTCCAGTGCACAGGTGGTTAGATGTGATCTTGAGAGTAGAGTGGAGAGATTGTTTTCTGTCATGGTGGAGAAGCTGGATTTGGAGGAAGAGGGATGAGTAGCTATCATGAGGGGCTGTGGTGATTGTGGGCCAAAGCTTGCTCTGATGTTGTCAATCTTCCGCTTGAAGAAAGAGGCAAAGTCTTCAGCTGAGATGAGAGGAGAGGGAGGTGGTGCCGGAGGACGGAGGAAAGAATTGAAAGTGTTGAATAGCTGTTTAGGGTTGTGAGAGAGAGAAGATATGAGGGATGAGAAGTAGGTTTGTTTTGCAGCAGTGAGTGTGGACTTGAAAGTGGTCAGGGACTCTTTGTATGCAATGAAGTGCTCAGTGGAATGAGACCTCTTCCATCTGCGCTCAGCAATTCTGGAAGCCCGTCTTAGTTCTTTAGTCTGCCTAGTGTGCCAGGGTTGCCTGTTGATTGTGCGGGTTTTGGTGTGTGTGAGGGGGGCAGCTGATTCGAGAGCTGCAGAGATTGTAGTGTTGTATAAAGTTGCAGCGGCATCTGCATCATGTAGAAATGCAATGTCTGTGAGGGGGAGAAGGGACTGAGAAAGGGCGTGTAAATCAATGTGTTTGATATTTCTGCGAGGGTGTGGAAGTTTGTGGAGGGGGGGTTGCATACTTGGAGAAGAGAGGGAAGAGACTGTGAGTAGGTTGTGGTCAGACAGGGGGAGAGGCGAGTTAGAGAGGATAGATAGGGAACAGAGGGGGGAACAGAGACCATCATTTATTTTTCAACAGGACAATGACCCCAAACACACCTCCAGGCTGTGTAAGGCCTATTTGACTAAGGAAAGTGATGGGGTGCTACGCCAGATGACCTGGTCTCCACAGTCACCAGACCTGAACCCAATCGAGGTGGTTTGGGGTGAGCTGAGTGAAGGCAAAAGGGCCAACAAGTGTTAAGCATCTCTGGGAACTCCTTCAAGACTGTTGGAAAACCATTTCCGGTGACTACCTCTTGAAGCTCATCAAGAGAATGCCAAGAGTGTGCAAAGCAGTAATCAAAGCAAAAGGTGGCTACTTTGAAGAACCTAGAATATAAGACATATTTTCAGTTGTTTCACACTTTAAGTATTTCATTCCACATGTTTTAATTCATAGTTTTGATGCCTTCAATGTGAATCTACAATCTTCAGAGTCATGAAAATAAAGAAAACTCATTGAATGAGAAGGTGTGTCCAAACTTTTGGTCTGGACTGTATATATATACAGAGAGTCTCTGGAGGACTCACTGTTTATATACATTACATTACTGATCCTGAGTTACCTCCTGTATTATTCTCCAGAGCTGCATTCATTGTTCTGCTGGTGTCGTCACTGTGAGCTATATCAAATTATGTATATTTCTCTCTACATACATTTCATTCACTTCATTTTGTATTTAGAGATGAGCGAGCCTATCAAGGTTCGGTTCAGTTCATGTTTGCCAACTTTTCCGGTGTTCACCGAACAGCACAACAAACATATCCGAACACCACTGAATTTAATAGGAGGCAAAATGTATGTGTTAGTAATGGCTAGGGGGGCTGCATAGAAAGAAAATAAGGAATAAAGCAGGAGTGTTATACTTACTGAGTCTCCCGCGTGTTGTCACACTGCTTCCGGGGCCGCTCATTAACCCTCATACATATTCACTGCTTCCCCTGCTCCAAAGCAGTCTTGGCATCTCTGATTGATTGTAGTCAGACCACGCACCCAAGCTGTGTGACACCGTCTGTGATTGGTTGGAATCAAACACGCTGTCTGGGTCCCCTAATGAAGTGTAAAAATAAATAAGTAATTAAATGAAAAAAAATTGTCGTAGGGTCCACCGTATATTGTGATACACAGCGCAGATAAAGCAGATGGCTGCAGGCTGTAGCCCCCAGCTGTGTGCATATCTTGTTTGTGTATCAAAATAGGAGGAACCCCATGCACTATTTTTTATTATTATTTTAATAAATAATAAAAGAAATGGTGTCCGGCCCCCGCCAAATTTTTACCCAGCCAAGATAAAGCTGACAGCTGGGGGCTGGTATTCTGAGTCTGGGGAGGCCCATGGTTAAGGGCCACCCCCAGCCTAAAAATAGCAGCCTGCAGCCACCCTTAATTGTTGCATTAATTATATACGACAATCCCAGCACTTTACTTGGCTCATCCCGATTGCCCTGGTGTGGTGGCAATTGGGGTAATACAAGGGGCTAATAACAGCTCATGTGAACCTTGTGGAGATGGAGAAAGTACACAGGGTGCTGTGTTCTTGCATATCCTGACTGATTGCCCTGGAAATGTTGTCATTTAGGCTTGTAGACTCTGAGATTTTCTGCAACCTGATGGTATTCGGTCCCCAGCGGTCAGTATATTTCCTGGTATTTCCCTGACCAATGCAGTTAGGTTGCAGCAGCAGAATACCTATAGAATGACTGTAAAGCAGTATATTCTGCCTATATGCCTTTAATTCAAAACTATCCCTCCTCCAGCAGTTATCCCTATGTCGAATGCTTCTAACAGCGGTATTAGTAGGCAATAGAATAGATATAGGCCTGACAAGGACTTTTTGTTTCCGGTTGCAGCAGCAAGGATTGTAAGGCTAGAATCCCTGCCTACAGGCCTGTAATACACTATCCCTTCTCCAGCAGCTTGCCCTACACTAAATGCAGCTAAAAGCAGTGTTATTACAGAATGAGCCCTGCAGGCACCAGCAGGAACTGTCACTCTATAACACTCTGTCCCATCTTCAGCAGCTCTCTCTACACTATTTCTGGGTACAGTGAGGGAAACATGGCGTCACCGGGTCTTATATAGACCTAATGATGCTATGCGGTCGGCCAATCACAGTAGCCAAGATGGCTACAGCATTACCATGATTTGCAGGCAATCCCCGCATATTTACTGGCTGAAAAAATGTGAGAAACCTGTGGGGCGAGGACTCGAGCATGGCGCCTGAGCTCCAGGATACTCGTTCAAATATGAGCAGTGCCGAGCACGCACCCCCATCACTACTAATAGCCTAAAAAAAATTAATACAAATAGTTTTGAATATATCATTAAAAACATTTTGGGAAAAAATACATAATAAAAGCATAAATATTAATCAGTGAGAAAACCCCTGACTGCACTAAATGATTTTCTCACTGATTAATATTTATGATTTTTCTTATACACAATTAACACCTTGGTTTCAGTATATTATTTTTTCTAGAAATACTTTTTTTTATTTTATTTTTTTATCTGCCACAATTATATGTCTCTGACCTGATCATGGACGCAGCCCTATATCTGATGTCACATAAGTATAACAATACTTTTTTTGTAGCTCCCCAAATGCTTTTTTTTTTTGCAAAAATAATATATTTAATAAAATTATTTCTATTGATATCAGGTTATTTTATTAGTTTATTATTCACTAGTTTGATCACTATAAATATATGTTTATGTGGATACTTGTTTGTGGGTTAATCACTCCAATTCTTTACAAGGGCGCATAAGGTTCATGAATTTTACATAAAATCAAAAATGCTCTTAATTTTGTCTTTAGTTTTTGCCATTTTTTTTAGAGCCACAAGTTGCAAATCCTTTAAAAAGACTCGTTTGTCTACAAATTGCTCATTAGTGAAATTTCCACCATAAACCTAAGGGGGGAATAGTGAGAGAAGCGACGAAAGAAAGTGACATTTGCTAAAGTGACATTTCATGAATCAGTCTGAGCATCGCTGACAAGGAAAACTCAAAAAGGCAAAAAAGTGCAAGGCACAAATACTAAAGCCTTAAATAAAGAGCAAATGACTCTGCAAAAGAGGAGAAGCAGCGACGATGGATCAGGCCGGGGGATAAACTCTGTCCGTGGCTCCAGCCATCATCCAGGGATAATAATCTAAGGCGCGGAGGTCACAAATATCGGTGGTATCCTCAGTGTTAGGAACCTCCAAACCTTTTCGCATCTCTTCCATGCTTTGTTTTTACACAATGTCGTGTAGAAGAGCACAGGAGAGTGACAGATTATGGGGAGGAGAGTGACAGATTATGGGGAGGAGAGTGACAGATTATGCGGAGGAGAGTGACAGATTATGGTGAGGAGAGGGACAGATTATGGGGAGGAGAGTGACAGATTATGGGGAGGAGAGTGACAGATTATGGGGAGGAGAGGGACAGATTATGGGGAGGAGAGTGACAGATTATGGGGAGAAGAGTGACAGATTATGGGGAGGAGAGTGACAGATTATGGGGAGGAGAGTGACAGATTATGGGGAGGAGAGGGACAGATTATGGGGAGGAGAGTGACAGATTATGGGGAGGAGAGTGACAGATTATGGGGATTGGTGCAGCTGATAATAGTCCAGACATTAATTGCTTTGACCAGATGCTAATGCCGTCATGTTATTGAGCTTATTCCCTAGGATGATCATCCCCCGATGCCAGCGTTCATCCACATAGCATCCCTGATGGCAGGACGCAGACACCACTGCTCCACTTAAAGGGAAACTCCAGTAATACATTTTAACTGGTCTATTATGGTATTTGCACATGATCTCATTTGTTTTCTCAATGGATTGGATGGAGTTTTGCTTTGTTCTCAATGGATTTGAGGTCTCCATTTTACAATTTGTAGCTGTAATATAAATATAGAGAGTGTGTCACACTCCACCCCTTTATTGACCTTTTCCACATGTAACACAGTCATGAAACATCTAAGCTCCACCCATTCTAGCTGCCGCTATTTGACTCCACCCAATCTAGCTGCCGCTGTTATATACCACCCAGTCTAGCTGCCACTGTTAGACTCCACCCAGTCTAGCTGCTACTATTATATACCACCCAATCTAGCTGCCACTGTTATATACCACCCAGTCTAGCTGCCGCTGTTATATACCACCCAGTCTAGCTGCCACTATTATATACCACCCAGTCTAGTTGCCACTGTTATATACCACCCAGTCTAGCTGCTACTGTTATACTGCACCCAGTCTAGCTACCACTATTATATACCACCCAGTCTAGCTGCCACTGTTATATACCACCCAGTCTAGCTGCCACTATTATATACCACCCAGTCTAGCTGCCACTGTTATATACCACCCAGTCTAGCTACCACTATTTTATACCACCCAGTCTAGCTACCACTATTTTATACCACCCAGTCTAGCTACCACTATTTTATACCACCCAGTCTAGCTGCCACTATTAAACTCCACCCAGTCTAGCTGCCACTATTAAACTGCACCCAGTCTAGCTGCCATTATAAGCCTCCATCCCATTTAGCTGCCACTGGTAGTCTCTACCCAGTCTAGCTGCCATTGTTAGACTCCACCCAGGCTAGTTGCCACTGTTATACACCACCCAGTCTAACTACCACTATTTTATACCACCCAGTCTAGCTACCACTATTTTATACCACCCAGTCTAGCTACCACTATTTTATACCACCCAGTCTAGCTACCACTATTTTATACCACCCAGTCTAGCTACCACTATTTTATACCACCCAGTCTAGCTGCCACTATTAAACTGCACCCAGTCTAGCTGCCACTATTAAACTGCACCCAGTCTAGCTGCCATTATAAGCCTCCATCCCATTTAGCTGCCACTGGTAGTCTCTACCCAGTCTAGCTGCCATTGTTAGACTCCACCCAGTCTAGCTGCCATTGTTAGAATCCACCCAGCCTAGCTGGATTATTATGGACATTTAGCCTTTTTTTTCTTTTTGCCTCCTCTTCATTTTCTTACTTTAGACTAATATTTTGACTCAATATTTAGGTGAAATTTTGCTACAATTTGCAACTTTTTTCTTAACCATGTCACTTTCGAGACACTTTAATATTTTCTATCGGAGTGTGAAACGTGTCGGAACTCGGAACCTTTTGTGTGTTGGGTATTTTTGCCTCAATTTTATCACCTCATTATCAAATCTGATGCGTATTCAGCAACTAAAAAATAGCCAAGAATTGTCAGCTTTTTTTTTTCCATGCAAGACAATGTACATGCTTCTTCCCACGAATGAGAAGATTGTTGTGGAGATGTCTATGACACGGATTCCATACCAAACTCCATCACAACACTACACATGAACATTCCCTAATAAATCTCACTCTAGACGAGTATAACAGTTTTTTGTTGCAAATAGAGCCACAATTTCGCTGCATTTGGCATAGTAGACGTCGCCTATGCTTTAGATGGGCGTTTTTCCGATATTCCAAAGTCAAAAATAAAGTGTCAAGATAAACTACTGTGCGTGTATCCAAAAATGCAAATGTATCCAGGAAAAATAGGTAAAAATACAAAATTCTGAGGGTCAAAATGTGGGACCCAAAGTCTCCACTATCCACCAAAAGTTGATTCATTTTTGATCGGCTGTTGGTCCTTGATTTGGTATTTGAGTAATAATAAATGTTTCCATGTGACGATCTACGATGTTACAAGAGAATAGATCCCCAAGATGTAAAGAAAAAGTAACTGATATCTAAGAATAAAAGGTATGATATGAATGTATGACCTGCACACGCCCGACACTTGACCTTGGATTTTCCAGTTGGCCTCTCGTTGGTATTTCCACCCATCCGCTCTCAATCCTGACGAATGATTCTACATAATTACCAGAGAGGAAATGCCCCGAACAAACACTTTGATCTTCATGTAAGATTCATTTTGTATTGTTTTTCTTTTTACCGCCTCACTGTTGATTAGGAGTATCCGCTTTATTGATGGTCCTCCCGCGTTTCCCAGGGATGAATAGTGACCCCTTTATTAATCATGATTAGCAATTACTCACCCATCCAAAAAGCTTGTTCTGTCGACTCACATGTGCTACATATTATAAAAAGACATGTACACCAGGGCCACACCAAGGTAGTTTGGTGCCCCCCCATCCTATGAGGGACCCTCAACCCCAAAGGAATAAAGCTAAAAGGACCCCTAAGGCACCCACTCTCCCTCTGATGCATATAATTATTACTTTTTTCACCCCAAAATACCATCAAAAGTAAACAAAAGTGGTGCAGTTTAGGGGTGACTCTCAACAGCAGGTACATTTTCAAAGTTATATATACTGTAGAATAATTCATTGTTTGGGAACCATTTACACAAAACAAGGGACAAATGGCGATATCCATCACTGACTTCCTATATTGAAATATTAAGAGCGAGGGTACAATCATGACCCTGTTGATAAGGTGAAGGAGGAGTAAACAAAAAAGAAGAAAACAAGAACGTTATACCCTTGTTTGGGTCGGAAGGGGTGCATAGGAATACACTAGAAAAAAAAGAATATTTTAGTTGACTTTATGATCTGCTGCTGTCATCCGGTGGGGTTGAGAAGTCTGGGCCAATCCAGGTCTTGTTCATTTTAATAAGCGTCAGGCGGATGCACCTTTCTGTTGTTATGTCCCCTGTGGCAGGGCAGGCCAGCACCTCCAAGGCTTAGAGGGACAATTCATGCCACGTGTCCAACGTGGACATCCAATAGTTGTATGGCACAGAGGAATCAGGGAGGATGGTGATACAGTCAACTAGGTACTCCTTCACAGTCTTCATAAACTTTTGCTTCCTTGTCAGACTACCCCATGTATCAGGGCCTGGGCACTGGGAGGGTCTAATGAAACTGTCCCGACCTTTGATCGTGTTCCTCTACCTTGGTTGGACCTGCTGTGTGTCTCCCTCCTCAATTCACCTTGTTTGTCCAAAGAACTATGACCCACATGGGAATTTTTGACCAATTCTTCAACTATGGCCTTCTGGTACTGCACAATTTTAGAAGTCCTCTCTGCTGCAGGAAGGAGAGATGTAAAGTTCTCCTTGTAGCGTGGGTTTAGAAGGGAGCACAACCAGACAAAGGTGTTGGCCAAAGTGCAAATAACGTGAATGTCCCTGGAAAGGCTGTGGGACATAAAGTCTACCATGTGTGCCAGACTACCAACAGGCAAGACTTCCCTGTCCACTTCAGGAGGACAACTCTCCATCTCCTCCCTTTCCTCTTCCTCCTCTTCAGCCCATCCACGCAGCACAGATGAGATGAAGCTTATGTGGGCAGTACCCTCCATAGCGCAGGCAACCATGTCTTGTTTCTCCTCCTCATCATCCTCCTCATCATTATCACTCAATCCATGCTGAGAAGATGAAATGAGGCTGGGTTGAGTAGTATCACCCGCTCTACTTTCATTCTCCATCTCCACCTGGTCCACATGCAAAGCTTCCTCTTTAATTGTGAGCATTAAGTGTTTGAGTAGACACAGAAGTGAGATGGTTACGCTGATTATGGCATCATCACTGGTCACCATCTTGGTTGATTTCTCAAAGTTTTTGAGAACCTCAGAGATGTCAGACATCCATGGCCACTCGTTGGTTAAGTACAGAGACTAATTGGAATACCAACAGGCATGTTGTAGTTGGTATTCAACTACTGCCCTCTGCTGCTCACAAAGCCTTGCCAACATGTGTTATGTTGAGTTCCAGTGCTTGGTTATGTCACAAACCAGTCGCTGAGATGGCACTTGCAAGCTCTGCTGCAGCACTGCCAGATCAGATGCAGCTGTAGGCACACACACGGTGTAACTTAACAAGTAGTTCAGGCAAACCTGGATAGGTTTTCAGAAAGCGCTGAACCACAAAGTTAAGCACGTTGACCAGGCATGTTACGTGTGGCAGTTTACCAAGCTTCAGAGCCACCATCAGGTTACAGCCATTATCACACACAACCATTCGTGGTTCGAGGTTCAGTGGAGAAAGCCACAAACCTGTTAGACCTTTCAACAACTCTGCGGCGGTGTGCTGCTTGTCACCTAAAGATATGAGTTTCAGCAGATCTTCTTGCCACTTTACCTGGGCAGTGCTGCAGTTCTTCCAGCTTGTGAATGATATGGATGAAAATTCGGAGATGGAGCATGAGGAGGACGTGCAGGAACTGGTGTAGGAGGTGGGAGAAACCCTGATGAAGTTAGGGTCTTCAATTCTAGGTGTCAGAAGCACGTGTGCCATCACAGGGTTCAACTTCCACAAGGGTATTCTATTGTGCCGTCAGGGAAATGTAGCATCCCTGGCCACAAGCACTTGTCCACGTGTCGGTGGTTAAGAAGACCTTGCCAGTAACTGCATTGGTTGGGGCACAGGTGACATTCTGGGACATGTGCTTGTGTAAAGCGGGAATGGTACATTGGGAGAAATAGTGGAGGCTGGGGACTGAGTACCAAGGGACGGCTGCCACAATGAGGTTGCAGAAAGCCTCAGTGTCCACAAGCCTAAATGGCAACATTTCGAGGGCTAGCAGTCTAGAAATGTGGTAGTTTACTCTTTGGACCTGTGGGGTGGGTAGCTGCGTATTTCCATTTTGCATTCCAAGGCTTTTGATAGAGACAGCTGGACGCTGCACTGGGACAAGGAAGTGAATGTGGTTGCTGATGTTGGTTGCGAATGTGCAATGACAGGTGCAGGGAAGGAGGAATCTGTGCCTGCATCCTGCGCATAGGGGATTGCCCAGCATGTAGCACAGAGGAAAAAGCAGTGATGTCACCTGCAGACATTGATTGTTGACCCAGGTGTTTGACCCACATAGTCAGGTGCTTGGATGACACATGCCTGAGCATGCTGGTGTTGGTGAGGCTGGTAGTGGTCAGGCCTTGCTGATCTTCGTACAGTACAAGTTGAAAATCACCATTTTCTTATTGTTCGCATTTTCTGTAAACAAAGTACCAGACTGGGGAACACCTATCCCTTGGCCTAGAATCTTGCTGTGTGTCAGTGCTCTGGGGTACAGTTGCCTGCCTTCTCTCTTTGGCTACCACACTGCCTCTTCCTACCTGTTGTGGTGCTATGGATCCCTCTGCACTACTGTGCTCACTCTGCATGCCACCTTGCCAGGTTCGGGCAATGACTTTAACGTCCACCATCTTGTCTTCCACTTCCTCACTCTGGTCCACCTCCTGACTTGTTGACTTAACAACATGACTAGTTGGCCACTGTGTCTCATCATCATCCACCCTTGAAACACTACTTCTGTTCCCTACTATCATCTTCTTGTGACTATGGCTGCTCAAATATTTTGGGCATCACCACACATAATCTCCTCATGTCCCTCTTAAAACATGCATGTTGAGAGGCCAGACGATAACCATAAATGGAAAGGTAAAGAGCTACTGGTAGTGTCCAAGTGTGGGGTGACTTGTCTCCTGGGACTTCCCATGGTGGAAGGAAGAAGGATCAAGGTGAGGATTATGTGGTCTGCACTGTTGGCTAGTGGACCATGTGGAAGACAGGGTGGTGCTGGTAAACAGACTGGAAGCATTGTCTGCCATCCAACATACCACCTGTTCACACTGTTATGGCTTAAAAAGTGGTGTCCCGCACCCCTCTGCAAAGTTGGACAGGAAGCTTGATCTAGATCAGACCTGGGCAAGGGGCGGCCCACGGGCCACATCCGGCCCGCCTACTGTCTGTGACCGGCCCGTCCGTCTTCAGCCGGTGCAGTCGAGCCCAGCCGGTGCAGTCGAGCCGGGATGCTGTGTGCCAGGCAGGGAGCGAATCTGCAGCTCCGCACAGTGCAGGCAGCGGAACGCAGGAATCTCACCTCTGTTCCCTGCTGGCACTTTCTTTGTGAAACATGCGCGTGCTCTGATGTTGTCAGTACGGCGCGGCGTGTGTCATTTCAAAAGTTCCCGCTCGGCAGGAGAAGAAGCGGCTCAGCAGGGACCTTCACGGAGAGAAGCAGCGGCGGGGGCCCCTCGCAGAACAGCATCGGTGCAGCCAGGGCCTGTACAAGAGAAGGAGCAGCTCAGCGGGGGGCCTGTACAGAGCTGCCTGAGGATGGGGACAATAAGAAGGGAGAGGTAAGTAGTGACTAATAAGCTGAGAAGAGGACAATGGGGTGGGGGGGACTGGTGACTAATACTGGGGGTGTAGTGATGTAGTATATTACAGGTGTAGTATATAGGGGTGTAGTGATGTAGTATATTACCTGTGTAGTATATAGGGGTGTAGTGATGTAGTATATTACAGGTGTAGTATATAGGGGTGTAGTGATGTAGTATATTACAGGTGTAGTATATAGGGGTTGTAGTGATGTAGTTTATTACAGGTGTAGTATATAGGGGTGTAGTGATGTAGTATATTACAGGTATAGTATATAGGGGTGTAGTGATTTAGTATATTACAGGTGTAGTATATAGGGGTGTAGTGATGTAGTATATTACTGGTGTAGTATATAGGGGTGTAGTGATGTAGTATATTACAGGTGTAGTATGTAGGGGTGTAGTGATGTAGTTTATTACAGGTGTAGTATATGGGGGTGTAGGGATGTAGTATATTACAGGTGTAGTATATAGGGGTATAGTGATGTAGTATATTACAGGTGTAGTATAGGGGGGTGTAGTGATGTAGTATATTACAGGTGTAGTATATATGGGTGTAGAGATGTAGTATATTACAGGTGTAGTATATAGGGGTGTAGAGATGTAGTATATTACAGGTGTAGTATATAGGGGTGTAGAGATGTAGTATATTACAGGTGTAGTATATAGGGGTGTAGAGATGTAGTATATTACAGGTGTAGTATATGGGGGTGTAGGGATGTAGTATATTACAGGTGTAGTATATAGGGGTATAGTGATGTAGTATATTACAGGTGTAGTATAGGGGGGTGTAGTGATGTAGTATATTACAGGTGTAGTATATATGGGTGTAGAGATGTAGTATATTACAGGTGTAGTATATAGGGGTGTAGTGATGTAGTATATTACAGATGTAGTATATGGGGGTGTAGTGATGTAGTATATTACAGGTGTAGTATATAGGGGTGTAGTGATGTAGTATATTACAGATGTAGTATATGGGGGTGTAGGGATGTAGTATATTACAGGTGTAGTATATGGGGGTGTAGGGATGTAGTATATTACAGGTGTAGTATATAGGGGTATAGTGATGTAGTATATTACAGGTGTAGTATAGGGGGGTGTAGTGATGTAGTATATTACAGGTGTAGTATATATGGGTGTAGAGATGTAGTATATTACAGGTGTAGTATATAGGGGTGTAGTGATGTAGTATATTACAGATGTAGTATATGGGGGTGTAGTGATGTAGTATATTACAGGTGTAGTATATAGGGGTGTAGTGATGTAGTATATTACAGGTGTAGTATATCGGGGTGTAGTGATGTAGTAAATTACAGGTAGTATATGGGGGTTGTAGTGATGTAGTTTATTACAGGTGTAGTATATGGAGGGGGGGGAAGAAATGTAGTATATTGGGTAGAACTGAGTTAATTATATTAGTCCGGCCCTTTAAACCAATCCCAATTTCTCATGCTGCCTTTTGGGAAAATTAATTACCCACCTGATCTAGATGATGACTGTGTTTATTGTGCTTCTGTAGTAGGCACAGTTTAACCTGGCCCACAGTCTCTGCATGCACCACCGCTACCGGGATGTCCACTTCCCCGTCCCTTACCGCACACCTTCCGTATTCTTAATTAGGTATGCAGAATTATTTGAATTATCCCTGAAAATGACTTTTGGGTTAACATAGCAGCAGCAAGGAATGTAAGGCAATAATCACCCTAATACACCATTCCTTCTCCAGCAGCTCTCCCTGCATTATTTCTGGAATAGAGTGTACCGAGCATCGCGCTTCCGGGTCTTATATAGACCCTATGATGCGATGCGGCTGGGCAATCACAGTAATGCCAGTAGCCAACATGTATCTAATTTTACCTTTAAAGACAAATTTAGTTGTTTTGCTACAATGTATCAATCATTTGGATCCTTTAGACTAATTTGTTAGGTGGTGGACAAAACGGAGAGTCACATTTTTTGTTAAAGGGAACCTGTCATCAGAAATTTCGCCCAAAAGCTAAAAGATTCCCCCTCTGCAGCTCCTGGGCTGCATTCTAGGAAGGTCCCTGTTATTATTGTGCCCCATGTGAGACCAAAATAAAGCCTTTATAAAGTTCTACCTTTTTGTATTCAGATACTGTAAATGTGACATGGGGGCGGGCTCTCTGCCGTCCGTTATTCTGCCCCCTGGTCCTGTATGCCGCCCCCATCGCTCCTTTCCATATCTGATGCACCGCCCACTGCTCCAGCCATCCCCACGCATGCCCAGTGCCAGTCTCACAGGACTGAGCAGTGTGACCGCTGGTGACGTGTGCGCAGGCAAGTGATTATGGGCGGGGCTGTGACTGTTATCAGCAAGTACCCGGCCATAATCTCGTGAGCGCGCAAACCTCTCCAGCATTCACACTGAGCTCAGTGTAGATGCTAGACTGTATGGGCTGCTTCCAGGGATGACGTCCCTTTGTCATGTGATAGGGGCGTGTTCGAAATACTATCACATGACAAAGGGACGTCATCCCTGGGAGCAGCCCATACAGTCTAGCATCTACACTGAGCTCAGTGTGAATGCTGGAGAGGTTTGCGCGCTCACGAGATTATGGCCGGGTACTTGCTGATAACAGTCACAGTCCCGTCCATAATCACTTGCCTGCGCACACGTCACCAGCGGTCACACTGCTCAGTCCTGTGAGACTGGCACTGGGCATGCGCGGGGATGGCTGGAGCAGTGGGCGGTGCATCAGATATGGAAAGGAGCGATGGGGGCGGCATAGAGGACCAGGAGGCAGAATAACGGACGGCAGAGAGCCCGCCCCCGTGTCAGATTTACAGAAGCTGCATACAAAAAGGTAGAACTTTATAAAGGCTTTATTTTGGTCTCACATGGGGCACAATAATAACAGGGACCTTTCTAGAATGCAGCCCAGGAGCTGAAGAGGGGGAATCTTTTAGCTTTTGGGCGAAATTTCTGATGACAGGTTCCCTTTAAATTTTCATTGTTTTTTTAACTTCTAACACAAGATCAGAAGCAGGTGGTGTAAATCTGTCGCACATTAATATTCATAAATGTCCTCATATTTATTTATACAGCAGAAAAATCTGTCATTGTTTAGTAAACACTGGAAATTTATTGGTCAGTTTTTACGATTTCTAACGATGCAAAAATAAAAATAAATTACATCCACAAGTAAAATTCATCAGTCATTTCTGAAATGTGGAAGTTTGGGGAATTATTAGAGATATTTACTAGATACAAAGAAGGGTTATCTGTCTGTTTATGTGACTGCAGGGGCTTTGTACCAATGGGGCAACTGTGTCAGGTGCAATGAACCTGATGAGAATGGCGCCACCATGAGTTTACATTACTAAGCTCCTTCTACACAGCCTTTTTGGTTCTTGATTCTTGCCTCCCCTCTTTCATGCCCACTCCCAAAAAATGGTTGTACTAGAGACTAGAGATGAGCGAACTTGTTCTAAAAAGTTTAGAAATCTCAAATTCGGCAAGAACCTTGCCCATTCGGATTCCCGAACACTTTTCTCAAAATCGGCAAAATTCGGACTATGTTCAGTAACTTTGTACTAATGCTTTTCTTCTACCTTATTATGACTTTGGCTAGGATAGTGGTGCTTACCAGTCTACATGTGAGCAGTTGTCACACTACTTCCGGGTCTGCTCATTACCTCTCATACATATTCACCACTTCCACCGCCCAACTACTGTGACAGCATCTGTGATTGGCTGCAGTCAGACTGCTGCAATGCCGGCATCTCTGATTGGCTGCCCTAACAGAGGCTGTCTGGGTCCCCTAACAAAGTATAAAAATAAATAAATAATTTAAAAACCAGACTTAGGGTCTACTGAATATTGATACTCAGTGCAGATAAAGCATAAGGCTGAAGCCCCCAGCTATGCATGTTACCTTGGTTGTGTATCTAAATACGAGGGACCCCATGCAGCTTTTTAAATTTACTTAAGTAAATAATTTTGAAAAACATGACATGCACTACCCCCCAATTTTGATACTCAGCCAAGATAAAGCCGACAGCTAGGGGCTGGTATTTTCAGGCTGGGGAGACCCATCGTTATTGGGCCCCTCCAGCCTAAAAATAGCAGCCTGCAGTCGCCCAGAATTGTCGCATCCATTGGATGTGACAATTCCAGCACTTTACCCAGATCATCCCAATTGCTCTGGTGCCGTGGCAATCGGGGTAGTATAAGGTGTTAATGACATCAGTGATTTGTCTAAAATCACAGCTGTCACTAAACCCTGGATTAGTAATGGTTAGGAGTCTATGAGACCCCCATTACTAATCCTGTAAGTAAATAGAAATAAACACTATATACACAAATCTTTGTATCATTTTGCAGATCTTTAACACATAAAGATCTAATTTCTTGAACACATTTAATTCTGGTCCATGTCACACGGATGGCACATGGAGGTCACAATGATGCCATCCGTGTGCTATATATGTTTTATTCTGAAACCCATAGACTTCTATTGGCTCTTGTCATCTGCGCTGATGGTAAAAAATGTGGATCACTCGGATACACATGTGAAAACACAGAGGTGTGAAAATCAACAGAGATGATTATAAAGAGTATGCGTGTGAGCGTGTCTCCAGTACGTGTGAATATGGACACCATACCTACTGAAATCATGGACCTATAAAGGGGCCTAAAACAAGCATATAGTGTCCGTTCCCCCCCCCCCCCCCCGAAACGTATCACTTCTGTAGTAGCAGCGCAAGTCGGAAATAAATGAAAAGTATCATTTTTGTTATTAAAGTTGTCTAGTGCCATGTCAAAAACAACTTATTAGTGGCAAAAGATATTGATCTTTAGATCCTAAGCCTCAAAAAAAAGTCTCCTAAAAATGTTAACCAAATAGTAATAAAAATAATTGTGGGTTTTCCCTGCAATTAAATCCGATCATAAAGGATATGAAAAATATGCACTTTTTATGTGTAATTTCCCTCCGCACCCCGCGGTTTTTCTTTATTCTTTTTTTTTTAAACTACAGTATCCTTCTCCTTTGCAACAAAAACTTAGAAAAATTTATTAAGTTTCTTGCATTTACTAAGCATTGTACTGTAAAGGGGATACAGTTACTCCTTATACCCGGCCTAACCTTTATGTGCCCTCGGGGATGTTGTAAAGTTGTACTGCGCTTTTATGAATTAAGAAATAATTGTGGAAGAATGAGGGTCTTCGATCCACTTTAACAAGTTTCTGTTAGTTTTGGCAGGTCCGTTCTGCAGCTGCAATGCATTTTATGATATAGACATGAAAATTCAACATTAATATTGCATGCCAACTTTTGGTAAGACTTCCTTCTTCAGGACAAACACAGCTGCTAAAACTCCAGGAGAAGTGATAGGGTTGTTCTTTAAACACACAGTTTGCTTTAGAATACGAAAATAAAACATTTTGAAGTGTATTATTTCTCCATTTTTCACGGACGTTACGATTTTATGAAGCTCGTTCCTTTGGTTACATCGTTGACGTCCTCCTCTGATCAATATATTGGGTCTACTGATTGTCTAAACCGGGCTTTACACGCAACGACATCGCTAACGAGATGTCGTTGGGGTCACGGAATTCATGATGCACATCCATCCTCGTTAGCGACATCGTTGCGTGTGACACCGCAGAAACGACCGTTAACGATCAAAAATACTCACCATATCGTTGATCGTTGTCCAGTCGTTCCTATCCCGATTATCGTTGCTGTTGCAGGTGCGATGTTGTTCGTCATTCCTGCGGCAGCACACATCGCTACGTGTGACACCGCAGGAACGAGGAACAACATCGCACCTGCGGCCGCACGCAATGAGGAAGGAAGGAGGTAGGTGGGATGTTCATCCCGCTCATCTTCGCCCCTCCGCTTCTATTGGGCGGCCGCTTAGTGACGCTGCTGTGACGCCGAATGAACCGCCCCCTTAGAAAGGAGGTGGTTCGCCGTCCACAGCGACGTCGCTAAGCAGGTAAGTACATGTGACGGGGTCCTAGCGATGTTGTGCGCAACGGGCAGCGATTTGCCCATGGCGCACAACCAACGGGGGCGGGTGCTTTTGTCGCGGGCGGGGAGGAGGGTGTCAGCACTGCGCTCACCCCTCTGCTCGGGTCCGGCTGCTGCTGCTCAGTGGTGGCTCAAGCGGTGGGCCGGATCCCGGGGGTCTCGAGCGGCGCTCCTCGCCCGTGAGTGAAAGGGGATTGGGAGTTGGGATATAGTCTATTGTCCGTGACGCCACCCACGGTTGTGGTGATTTGTTGACACCACCGCTGCTCTGTACGGGGATCCCGGGAATGATGGTGGGGAGCAGCTAGTTGTTGTGTTGCCCCTCCGTGGGTAGGGGTTGGTGTTCCCGAGGCCCAGTGATGAGGTGGGAGATGCAGGGCTTGGTGGGCGCAGGGACGCGGGGGCAGCGCTGTGCCTTGCGGCACTGTGGTACTCACTCAGCCTGAGACGATGACACAGTTCTCGATAAAACACACGGCTGGAAAGACGGTTCCCACGGACGGCTGCACTTGCTTTCCCCAGTAGGTGACGGTGATGTCCCTTTTCCTGCACCTAATGTTCCTGTGTTGGTAGCGATGGGTTCCCACCGGTAACCCGCTCCCCGGCTTGGATATGGGCCGGAGGAGCCCTACTTTGCCCGCAGGCCCTGAGAAATTGGTGCCCTGGCGGTGGCGGTGTCTCTCCTCAATGGTTGGACTGTTGCCTTCAATCGGGACTTGGTTGTTTGGAGACAGACGTCCCCTTCACTGACGGATTTGGCAAATTATGGCGACTCCTAGCCTTGCCGGGGTCCGAGAGGCCCCTGCCCTGGTGCTCACTGTCCTTCGTATACTGCTCCAGACCGCCGGGCCACTACCCGTCCGCGGTCCTTCCAGCAACCTCCGAGCAGTCACCCCTCCAGACAATCACCGCCGTCTGCTGACCTTGCTGTCACTGTCCGGGCACACAGCCGGACTCACTTCAGGCTTTTCTACTCTCACTTTTACTTCTTTTCTCCACTTCACTGTTTACTCAACTGCTTACTCCTCTGCTTGTTTACTCCTCTCTAGCCCTCAGCTAGACTTCAACTGCCTGGTTCTTCCCGCCTCCAGAGCTGTGAACTCCTCGGTGGGTGGAGCCAACCGCCTGGCCCACCCCCTGGTGTGAACATCAGCCTCTGGAGGAAGGCAACAAGGATTTTTGGTTAGCTGTATGTGCCTAACTGGGGTGTAGGGTGTGGTGGTGTGATGACCTGTGACCCCTGGCTTGCCCAGGGCGTCACACTTTCACCAGCGACATCGCCAGCGATGTCGCTGTGTGTAAAGCCCGCTTTAGAGTTTGTTTCATGAGGGATTTAATAAAGAATCATTCAAAGTAAATGTAGCAATTTCTAATTACAGTGGAACCTTGGATTACGAGCATAATTGGTTCCGGGTTTGTGCTCTTAAACCAAGTTACTCTTATATCAAAGCAACTTTACCCATAGGAAATAATTGAAATGCAGACAATTCGTTCCACAACCCAAAAATATTTACTGTATTTATACAAACTTATTACAGTAATACAAAATAATGTAGTGTATTCATATAAAATTATTACAGTACACTAATACAAAATACCGTACAGTAAAAAACATAAAACAAATTAAACTGCACTTTAGCTCACAATGGCATTGTTGGTGTGCGGGAGGTACAGGACAAGCAATGAGCTGCACTGGTTAGGAGAAAGAAAGTACAATTCTGTATCTACAAATTCAAATTGATAGATATGCTACATAGTATATATTGTACTGTACAATGGTATACTGTATACAGTACATATGTACAGAACGTTACCTCCAGAGCGAGTCAGAGCGCGGTGAAAGGACGGAACCGGCAGTGTAAACATTGAGTATTTGCTCTTCTTGCAAATCATTGCTCTTAAACCAAGTTATAAATTTTTAGAAAGCTTTGCTTGTCTTGCAAAACGCTCTCAAACCAAGTTACTCTTAATCTTAGGTTCCGCTGTATTTCAAAATCTCCACTAAATGTTGCAGTTTTCTATCTGTGCACATGTGTTGTGAATACGTTTTCCACTTTGGGGCTCCCTCTTGTGGTCAGTGCTGGCGATGCAGTTGATGTGTGGAGCGAAAGCTACACACCTGTGGAGGACTGGCAATCAGGGTCAGATTGGGCTATTTAACTGAGTAGTTTTCTATGGTTACTTGCCGGTGGTCAATTGCTACTGTGTGTTAAGGTCATTCTGTAACCAGCTCTGCTCACTTCCAGAACTCCTCTCAGATAACTGGTTTTTGTACCTCAGCTGTTTGCTTTCCATTTTCTTGTTGCTTTCTCTGCTTTGATACTAATGCATGATTCCTATTTTGTCTGTGTGGAGTTCTTGGTGGAATGGGATCATTCCCTGCTGGGAGTGTCTGTATACTTGGCTCCATGATTCTGCAAGGTTTGTGTTTGTTATGCTTGGTATTAATTCAGTCCCTCATCTGTATTAGTGTTTTGGGATCCCAGTAACATCAGAGTGCTGGTATAGTGGGGGAGAGGTTGTGTGACCTCAGGGTTTTTCCATATCAGAAGTGCTGGTGTATATTAGGGTTTTTACGGCTGCAGACAGTTGCTCTTTCCTATCCTTTCCTATAAAGATAGTTTGGGCCTCGCCTTTGCTGAATCTGTCGTTTCTGGCTTTGTATTGTATTTTTCTATATCACCGAAGCCTTTACATGTGGGGGGCTATCTATCTATCTTTGGGGACTGTCCCGAGGCAGATTAGCTTTCTTATATTTCTATCTGTGAGATTATTTAGTTCTCCGGCTTTGTCGAGGCGTTCAGGTCATCGTAGGCACACCCCACGGCTACTGTTAGTTGTGTGTCAGGATTAGGTTTGCAGTCCGTTAAGTTTCCAGCCACTCTGTTACCTTTTTGGGATTCCGCATTTTTTGATCCTCCTCGGTCCCTGCATCATAACACATATGTGAGTATCTAAAAATTGTATTTCCAGTGAAGTGGAGTATGTCCTAGGGTTTTCCACTGCTGGACTTCATGGGTTTTCCTGTGGGTGGTCAGTGGTCACCATTATTATGTCCCGGACCTTATGGAATATCCTCTGTTCTTCTGTGTAGCTAAATCAGTTGTCTGATTCTTTGTTGCAAGCTCTATTGATGTTTATAATGAAGTAGACAGTTCTGGATAAATCATGAATGTGTGATTGGGGAGGACCCCTGAGACCACCAACGATCAGCATGACATTTACTGAAGCTCAGGTAATCTTATAGTTTGTCCAGGTCCTGCATTGTACATACCGATGTGCCGGTACATAGGATGGCGCTGCAGGAGCAGGCACAGTCACACCCATGTGTCCGGTTTAGCAGACAACTGACAATACCTGGGTAGATACTTCACGAATAACAAATTGCACAAATGAGGCTGCAATATTTTGCCAAAAATAACTTAACTCCTGTCCATGGGGGCATTTAATATTGCTCCTCAGGCTATTCACTTGGTGCAGAACCAGACCAAGGTCTATGGATCACTGTGAGAAAAAAAAAATGTTTTCTTTATTCTTAAAAAATCTAAAATCTTCAAACCTTCTTCCTTTTTTCTCAAAACATAACAATGGTCATTATGGCCAAACAGTTCAATTTTAGTTTCTTCAGACCACAGGACACTTCAAAAATTAAGGTGTTTGTTCCTGTGCGCATTGCAAACATTAATCTGGCTTTTCTATGTTTCTTATGGAGTAATGGTTTCTTCCTGGCAGAGTGGCCTTTCAGCCCTTGTTGATACAGTCCTTATTTCACTGAAAATAATGGCACAATCTTACCAGCTCCCGCCAGCATCTTCACAAGGTATTTTCCTTTTGTTCTTGGGTTGATATACACATGTCTGACCAAAACATGTTCATCTTTGGTACATAGGACTCATCTCCTTCCTGAGCGGTATGATGGAGGGACATTCCCATCCTGTTTGTACTTGAATATAATGTTTGTACAGATGAACGAGGCACCTTCAGGTATCTGGAAATTGCACCCAAGGATGAGCCAGATTTGTGCAAGTCCACAATTCTCTTCCTGAATTCTTGGCTGATTTCTTGTGACTTTCCCATGATGCTACACAAAGAAGCCGTGTGTTTCAGGTGTGCATTAAACTACATCCACAGGTGTGTCTCTAATTAACTCAGATGTTGCCAATAAACCTATCAGAAGCTTCCAAAGACATGACATCATCATATGGGCTGTCCCATATTGTGTAAAGGCACAGTACTCTTAGTGTATGGAAACTTCTGACTTTTCAGAAAGCAATAAAAATGCCTGAAAACATTGTCTCTCTCTCTCTCTCTCTCTCATTATTCTGATTTCATGTCAGATAGTGAGAAAAACATGCAGATGTGTCTTTATAGAGAGCGGAGGGAAAACCTGCAGATGTGCCTTTATAGAGAGTGGAAGGAAAACCTGCAGATGTGTCTTTATAGAGAGCGGAGGGAAAAACCTGCAGATTTGTCTTTATAGAGAGCGGAGGGAAAAACCTGCAGATGTGTCTGTATAAAGAGAGGAGGGAAAAACCTGCAGATGTGTCTTTATAGAGAGAGGAGGCAAAAACCTGCAGATGTGTCTTTATAGAGAGAGGAGGGAAAAACCTGCACATGTGTCTGTAGAGAGTGGAGGGAAAAACCTGCAGATGTGTCTGTATAGAGGGTGGAGGGAAACACCTGATGTGTCTGCATAGAAAGTAAAGGGAAAAACTTGCAGATGTGTCTTTATATAGAGAGGAGGGGAAAACCTGCAGATGTGTCTTTATATAGAGTGGAGGGAAAAACCTGCAGATGTGTCTTTATATAGAGTGGAGGGAAAAACCTGCAAATGTGTCTTTATATAGAGTGGAGGGAAAAACCTGCAGATGTGTCTTTATATAGAGTGGAGGGAAAAACCTGCAGATGTGTCTTTATAGAGAGTAGAGCGAAAAACCTGCAGATGTGTCTGTATAGAGAGCGGAGGGAAAAACCTGCAGATGTGTCTGCATAGAAAGTAAAGGGAAAAACCTACAGATGTGTCTTTATAGAGAGCGAAAGAAAACACCTGCAGATGTGTCAGAGAACAGAGGAAAAATCTGCAGATGTGTCTTTATATAGAGCGTAGGGAAACTTCTGGTTTCAACTGTAAATACCAATACTGCTAACAATAATAATGATAAAGAGTAAAATGATAATGAGGATGATAATAATAACAATAATAAAAGGAAAATTAATAAATAATAATAATAATAATAATAAAATCTATAATAAAATAATATCATAAATGATAATAATATTAATATTAATCAATGATAATTAATAACAATAAGACAAGTAAAAATAATAATAATACAAATAATAATAATAAAATATAATAAAATAATATCATAAATTATATTATTATTAATAATAATAATAATATATAATAAAATAATATCATAAATGATATTAATAACAATAATAATAATAATTCCATAACTGTTAATAACAAAAAATATAAATATAATACTACTAATAATACTAATAGTTGGAGCCTCGGACGGTGTTTGTGTTAGTAAGGGCTGAGTCTTGTAGGGTGCCTCTAATTGATAACTTTGCCGCTCATATATTTTTACATACTCCGTCTCCCAGCAGGTAACTCATAAATGCTTAAGCTTTTTGCAGATTAAAGGGGGAAAATCGTCCATTTCTAGTTGAGGTCAAATGAATGTCCATTTATCTCTGGGCCAGGACTAAGCGCGGGTGTCAGAGGGGACGGCTCTTAATGGCAGTGGACACAAATAGTTTCCATCCTGCTGCTGGTGTCAGGGAGAGGTCGCCTCTGGTTGTCATTACTGAGAAGTGTCAGCTTCTTTATCATCTCGGATACATTTGCATATCCACAGGTAGCCAGATAAGTGACCATTACAATTTGTAGGATAGGACAAACAGATGGCGCGCCGTCCTCCATTGCTGCGGCCTGCATGCAAATTGCGCGCACAGATTCAGATTCTTGGATAAAGCAGCTGTAAAAACTGGAAACGCGACAGAATATCTGGTGAATTACACGGACGTGCCGCATATTAATAATATTTACAGAGCGAGGAAGCACGAAGAGAAGCCGAGAGCCAGAGGAAGCAAATGGGGGAATTCTCGGATTGTAGGCCATGGAGGTCGCGGAGGGGAAAATGTCACATTCTGGTGATTTTGTGCTGTGTTACCATCAAGGATACAAGACCGGACACCCCATTTATGGAATAAACCCCCAGATCACCACCTATAACCTCTTTATCTTACCCTATATCTCAGAACGAGGCTCCATAGAAATCGATGGGCGTTGTGGAACAATACTACATTGGATTATGGCAGAACTTCCAGGATTTCTTTTTGGTGAACAGGGGAGTGAGGTGGAGTCTTTATTGCAATAAACTATTTTTTTTTCCGGTCTGTGTTTTTTAACTCTACACTTACTGGGTTTGCAATGAGGGTGTCTGATAGACGCCTCCTCATTACTAACCCCTGGGCTTGATGCCAGCTGACACTACACATCTGACATCAATTCCAAAAGTATTACCTTGATTACCAGCGCCCCAGGGCAGTAAGAGCCGGGCAAAGCACCAGAATTGGCATCTAATGGATGCACCACTTCTGGGGCGGCTTCAATTTTTAGGCTGGGAAGGGCCAAATAACCACAAGTCTTCCCAGCCTGATAATACCAGCCCCCAGCTGTCTGCTTTACCTTGGCCCCACATCATTTTTTTATTCCCTATCCACATTTGTTTGCAGGGCAACTGTTCTGCTCTTACCCTAGCGCTTTCTATGACCATTTTACAGCACCAAAGTTTGGGTCACCATTGAACTTACATGGACTTTGGGGTCCAGAGTCAAGCTTGGGTCCTGAACCAAACTTTTAAATAAAATAAAGAAGTGTATATATATAATTTCTAGGTGATCTAGGGTAAAATTGGGGGGCTATTAGTGGTCTGGAGTATACAGTGTGCGCAGTGCATGTTTTATATCTTGAAGGTCATGGGTAAGTTGTTGGCTAATACCTGATGATGGCAGCTGTGTGAGTGGGTTACTGTTTTGCTCCCTGGTTGTGTTTTGGTCCTTTTTACCCCTTTTACAGACTGTGATGTGACGTCCAAGTGATAAAACATGAAGACTATGAGCCGATGGGGCAGATTTAGAGCGATTTCATCCTCTGTAATGTGGTGGCGTCTCATTTTCTCATCTTTTTATACACTGACAGCAAGCGGAGATCTTATAAACGGTGAAAAATAATTAAACAGAAGCATCTTGAGTTATTGTATGAGATGCAGGGATTACATTTTATCCCTTTCAGTGCTGGTTTGTCTCTGGGATATCATCTAGAATGAGGGTTTAGGAATCTGAAGAGGAGACGACACCTTGAGGTTCCCTTTCTCCGGCCCTCGGCGTCTCCAGCAGAACAAAGGTATTGATGGAATCACGGACTGGCGCGCTCCCATCATCCGTGCCGCTGAGAAACTTTTTTTTTTCCTTCGGCTTCTTGCTTTTAAACAAGAACATTTTATTTGAATTGTAGATTGCAGATCTGGGATTTTCCTGCCGCTTTACAGATTGCGAGGGTTTTATTCTGAAAGTCAATGAGTAAGTACATGTAGTATTAGAGGAATGTAACCGCATGTCAATAGCAATCATCGGTGCAACACTACCAGTTTAAATGTGATGCACGGCCATTGATTTACAGGATCCATACCAGGAAAATGCGCCAAAGATTTATTTTCATATGTCCATAAATAAATATGAAGTGCTGCAGTAAGGAACAGAATAATACTCTTTGATTTGCTGCCAAGCAGATGTATAGAAGAAATAAACAGCTGGAGATACCGCGCATCGAATTACTTCTGAAACTGTCTGATATCAATTATACTCAGAGGACAATGAAACATTTAGTAACAAATTGGAACTTCCTGCAGCTCTGCTATTCCACCACTAGATATCAGTGTGGAGAACCTGATGTCAGATTAGATTTCTTGTGTTGCTCCCTGAACAGCGCACCAAGTGGCCAAGCTTGGTACTGCATGTGAAATTTACATCAGTGGTTTTAAAGGAAAATATTCTGATTGCTTGACATGTTATTGTAACTATGTATAAATGAATATATCTGCATTAATAATGTTACAACTTTGCAAAATAAAAGGCGCATGTCATGATCCAGGCTGGCTTTTCCCTGCTGCTGGTTACACCCAGCTCTGACCTGGTCATGTCAGGGGTTAATGTCCCTTGCCTCATTCTGGATCCCAGGACACTATATATTGCCTCGCTACCTATGGTTCAGTGCCAGTGATATTTCTGCCTTGCAGCGTGTATACTAGCTCTGGTGAGTGTTCCCGATCTGTCCTGCTTCCCTGCTACTGTGTCCTGACTTGTACCCTCGCCCGTTCATCTGCCTGTCCCGGTCCCTGACTTCCCGCTCCTGTCTGTTGTTTGTGTTTTCCTCTGTATACCTGATCTCCTGGCTTCCGACTCGGTTCTGTTTTCTGACTTGATATTGATCCTCCTTTTGCAGTGACTTGACTTTCTTGACTAGACCCAGACTGTTTGACTACTCTATTGCCCCCTGGTGGTTCGCCTGTTAACTGCCTGCTGAAGTTACTCTGCTGTACTTCAGCTGCTTTTCCATTACAATGTTTCCTTGTCGCTCCTTCACTACTCTGCTGCCACCTAGTGGGGATCATGCTGTACTACGTCTTACTAGCCTTTGTACAGCATGACAGCGCATTTCAGCCTTGCAAACAAGCAACATACTAGTAAATAGTTTTTGTTTGCTGACTGGTGGGGAAGGTACCGCCAATGACGTGCGTAAGTCAGTGCGGAGGGGCGTGTGGGGCGCTGTGGCGGTGGCATAGGGGAGGGGCGAAGTGAACATAAAGATGTATTAATTGTAACCCTTTCCTTTGCCGCTGTTTATTCTACCCCTGGAGTCTGGAGAGGTCTCAGAAAAGAACAATCGGCTTTTTACGGTTATCGACAGTTTCAATTCACATCGGATTTCGGCAAATTCATTCCTCTATACTAGAAAGCTCCTGTAAACAGTGAGCAGGATGCCCAACATCTCACTTCCATATGTAAATCATCCGCTATATACGATGCTGGCAATTATATAGGAGTGATCACATGATGGGATGAGGTATGAATGCCAACACGCGGGTCTTCGCTGGTCCACATGAAGGCAGGATCGGGTTACTGTATCATCGGTGCAGTGAGAAGCGAACTGCCACCTTGTCTCTGCCCCTGGGACTTTACCGTCTGAGATTTGCTCTTTATCCGCTACACTGTAATCGCTGGATATCGCCAGAGCAATGTTAACTAGGGTTGATCGAATACCAAAATATCCGACTTGGCGAATATCCGATGAATAGATCGCCCCTATTCGACTATTCATGGATATTCGATGCGTAATGTAAGTCTTTGGGAAACCCGAATAATTTCATGTTGTACCTAACGGTGAGCTGTGGTGACTAGGGAAAAGGCAGAGACAGTACAGGCACAGCCTGTCGAAGGTGGGAAATTATCTGAAATCATGCCTGGTCTCTCTCTCTCTCACTCTTTCTCTCTCTCCCTCTCCCTTCTTTTCTCTCTATCTCTCTCTCCCTCTTTCCCTCAATCTCTCTCCCCTCTCTCTCTCTCTTTCTCCCTCTCTCTCTCCCTCTCTCGCCCTCTCCCTCTCTCCCTCTCTCTCCCTCTCTCCTCCCCCTCTCTCTCTCTCCCTCTTTCCCTCAATCTCTCCCCCCCTCTCTCTCTCTTTCTCTATCTCTTTCCCTCTCTCTCCCTCCCTTTCTCTCTCTCTTTCTCTCTCCCTCCCTCTCTCTCCCACCCTCACTCTCTCTCTCCCACCCTCACTCGCTTTCTCTCTCTCCCTCCTTCTCTTTCTCTCTTCCTCTCTCTCTCCTCTCCTCTCTCCCTCTCTCTCTCCCTCTCTCTCTCTCCCTCTCCTCTCTCTCCCACCCTCTCTCTCCCTCCTTCTCTCTCTCTCTCTTTCTCCTCTTCTCTCTCCCTCTCCTCTCTCTCTCCTCTCTCTCCCACCCTCTCTCTCTCTCCCTCCTTCTCTCTCTCTCTCTTTCTCCTCTTCTCTCTCCCTCTCCTCTCTCTCCCTCCTTCTCTTTCTCTCTTCCTCTCTCTCTCTCCTCTCCTCTCTCCCTCTCTCTCTCTCCCTCTCCTCTCTCTCCCTCCCTTTCTCCCCCACCCTCTCTCTCTCTCCCTCCTTCTCTCTCTCTCTCTTTCTCTTCTTCTCTCTCCCTCTCCTCTCTCTCCCACCCTCTCTCTCTCCCTCCTTCTCTCTCTCTCTCTTTCTCCTCTTCTCTCTCCCTCTCTCTTTCCCTCTCTCTCTCCTCTCTCTTTCTTCTCTCTCTCTCTTCTCTCCACTCTCCCTCTCTCTTTCCCTCTCTCTCAGCGGATACTGTTTTATTCGTCGGATACCGAATAGTGGCGAATACATTCGCTCATCCCTAATGTTAACCTCCGGTGCACTGGTTACTACAACACCAATACTACAATGTAGCAGCTTGTGGTTGTGACTTGGTCCCTCTGGGCATCAATCATAGTGGGATGTTAGTTTGGTGGAGACCTGGACGCTGCCACCTTAAAAAGAAAATTATCATTCTTCCCACTGTTGTAAAGACTCCATCAGTGAGGAGAACAGAGCGGTGCACACGGCTGCCCCAACAATCAGAGAGTGAAAAGAGGGATGAACTTCAGAGAAAATCTTTTCAAATTCGAATATACCAAATCACCAAACTTTCAAGTCGATTTTCCGCCAATCACAAGAATAACAATGGAATGCAATATCTGAGAATAATGCGGGTAACACTCTGAGGTCTCCTAGGACTGCAACCGAGTTGCTTGCAGCACACAGCATTAGTAATGTGGCCCCTAATACCTGGATATGGCTGAACAGATGTTAAACTATGTGACACCCACAAAGAGTCAGGAAGATGGTCTTTAAAATATCTGGATTTGAGGGGATTCTCTTTTGCATTTTAAGAATCAATTATCACTTGTTGTACTCGCAATAAAAAAAAAATTGAAACATTGTAAGTTTTATGCCTCTTTAAAAGGGGGTGTGGCTCAGCGGGATAGTATGAATGTGGGTGTGGCTAGAAGGATATAATAAAAGTGGGTGTGGCTTAGAAGGATAACAAACATGGGTGTGGCTCAATAGAATAGTATAAATGTGGGTGTCGCTTAGCAGTATCGTAAAAATGTGGGTGTGGCTTTGTGAAAGGATTTAAAAGTGGGTGGAGCCTATTGTGATGGGAGGAGTCTCTGCTGCACATCAGATTTCATAAATTAATACCAGGTACATTAATAATATCACTGGCAGCAGACAGACAGCAGATTCATTTTTCTGATACACGGACATCAAAAATGCAACATGTAAACCAAGAGGCCATTGTTCTTGAGAGCACAAACGTCACTTCTCAGTGAATTCCTCGTGGGTCAGGGCCTCATTATTGCATTTGTTTCTATTTTTTTGTCTAGTTTTTCCTGTTTTCGTAGTTCTTTTTATATCTTTTCAGTTTTGTTTATATTTTTGCTTGATTCTGCACAATTGTTTCAGCTGCGTGCGACATTGTAGCGGAACGTGAATGTTGCAAAGAAGCAAAAATGGTAAAAAAAAGTTAGAAAAATAAAGAACATTGTGTGATTTTGCGTAAAATTCCTGAATCCGTGGGCGCCAGGGGACAGAATTTTGTGCAACAAAACAGGAAGAAATAGAAAAGACAAAAAAGAAAAGTGATTTTTTAAAAAAGGAAGAACAGAGCCAATGCAGAGCTATGGGCGTAGTGACCCCTGACTCTCCTTTGCAGGGCAACCAAGGGGTTAATTTTGCTACAAGGAAAGAGCAAGCTTTTTGTGGGGTCTTTAGTTCAAGGAGTGGATATACAGGGCCAGGGGAGGTAAAAGGGGTGGGACTGTTATATATATGTCAAGGGAGAGGGGGGTCACCACTTTGGCACGAGGTACCTATAGGGAAAGATCCCGCCCTCCCGTCCTATGTCTAATCTTTGTTGGGGGAGGTGGAAGAGTTGAGGTTATTTTAACTTACTGTGGTGTGTTTGGGTCATTTCGGCGAGCAGGTTCTTGGAGTCGGTGGAAATGTCGGGGTGGGGGTGGTACATCGGATAGATGGGGACCACCTTCCTCGTTTATTCCGGTATGGAAATTGCCTGGTGGACTTGGGGGGCTCTCCAGGGGTGGGGTCTCCAGAGAGTCGGTTAGGGACAAAGTTTTCCGGCAAAGGTGGTGCCCCCAAGCTTGTGGTCATGGCTGGGGGCAAATATGCCGGATGGTTTGATAACAATATTTGGTGTCCGTCAGGTTTTGGGGCTCCAAGAACCGCCCTTGCATTTGTTTATAAATGGTTATTTATTTATTTGTTTGTGTTGTTTGTTAATAAACCGAGCCGATTTCGCCAATTTATCCAAATAATGGTGTTACGTGTTTATTAACAGTTGGGGAAAAGGGTTTTTGTCAGTTTTGGGGGTTTACTGATCTGAGGGGGGAAGCCTCTGCAGTAGGGCAGTCATGGAAATTCTGATAGTAAGGGCAAAGACACACGGCATGAAAATCGGAGCGAGTGGCATGCGATAAAACATCGCATTCCACTCGGACCACTATTACTCTATGTGCCAGCGCCCATGAGTGATTATTTTCTAAGCCCTAATCGGACCGAGAAAACAATCGCAGCATGGTTTCTCTCACAGCCATTCAAGTCTATGGGGTGAAAAAAAAAACGCACTGCACTCGCGGTACACCGGTGTACTGCAAGTGCAGGGCGAGAATCGCAATAGCCGGCTACGGAGGAAAGAGGGAGATAAATCCCTCCCGCCCCTCCTCAGTGCAGGCCCGCTCCTCCTCAGTGCTGGCCCTCCCCTCCTCAGTGCTGGCCCTCCCCTCCTCAGTGCCGGCCCTCCCCTCCTCAGTGCCGTCCCTCCCCTCCCCAGTGCAGGCCCGCCCCTCCGCAGCACCGGCCTGCCCCTCCTCAGCATTGGCCCTCTCCTCCTCAGTGCCGGCCCGCCCCCCGTAGCTGTGGTCCGATCGCATGATCGGACCTCAGTTGCAGTGACACTTGCATGACACTTGGCTCCCGCTGTACTGCCAGCGTGAGCCGAGTGTCATATGAGGATCGCATTAGTCCCCCGTGTGGCCCCGGCCTTAGTCTCCCTTCACCGGTGCTGATAGATGAGGGGTGGTGATGCTGGTTTATCGCCCCCCGTCCGGTTCCAGCCCCTCACTGTAGGCGCGGGCTCGGCAGGCGCGGAGGACACTTTGTAACTTGACAACCGGAGCAGTTGGAGCGATAAATAAAGTTCATCTATTGTAAATGTCTGGGAGTAACACAAGTGGCTGTAATCAAATTGTGGCCAGATGAGCTCGGCACAGATACTTTGTGTCATTAATTTACTACTGTTTAGTGATTCTAGTAGATGGGTAAGTGATATTATTGGTGACAACACTAAATAAAATAAACTAGGGAAAAATAAGATGTGTGATGTATTACCAAGATTAATCACACTCGGCGGCGCAGGGAGAGGAGCGCCCGGAGCGGCGCGGCTCAGCGTACTTCATTGCATTCCCATCCGTCAGCCCTATTGCCACTGGCTCAAAAAGAACGCTAAGGTAAATGAACACAAAATATGATTTACAAGCAGCACTTGAAAACAGTCGAAGGAGAATAAATCACAAGCGGGGTATTTGAATCCATTGATTTATACATTACACTGCTCTTTTATATTACATCTTTCCATTGCAGGCACATCACAAATTAAGAGTTAGGAATGGAAGCGCTCGACTTTGCTGGAATTTAAACTGTTTTTCATGGTCGTTGATACCGGATTAATCACACGGGAGGGAGCGCGCCGTATAATCAACCTTTATTTGCCTTGTTCATGTTCTACTTTACAAGTTTATTTACTGACTTAGCCAGCTGTATCCTTCTCTGTAGGATATATTGTTATTACTGCTTATCTAATTATTATACACAAGTGATATTAATAAATGCAAACATTGCTGCACATACCCAGATAACTCATAAGAAGTAAGGAGCGCACGCAGCCATGGCGGACAGGGAACAATCAGCGCTTGCAGCGTTCTTGTCATCTCCGGCGGTGCAGAGGAATCCGCTGGGTGTCCATTAGGAATAACATTACTTCTGGCCATTATATGACACGTGTCCTGCACTCAGGCTCTAGCTCTCATCTACAAGGATCCTGGAGCTGGAGAGTGAGAATGCTAGAATGTCTCCCACACACATTACATACAGAGATGAGATTTCTGCTCTACTGTCTATGTGCAGACCATGTTCAGAAGCAGCAGCAGCATGGAGGACATTATACAGCAGTACTGAGCATGGTAGATGTGAATCCATCTCTGGGGTGAATTAAAACACTTACTAGAAAACAGCATCATAGAGACATTTTACAGCAGTACTGAGCAGTGTACCTGTAAATCCATCTCTGGGGTAAATTATAACACTTACTAGAAAGAAGAAACATTTTACAGCAGTACTGAGCAGTGTACCTGTGAATCCATCTTTGGGGTAAATTAAAACACTTAGTAGAAAGAAGAAACATTTTACAGCACTACTGAGCAGTATACATGTAAATACATCTTTAGGGTAAATTATAACACTTACTAGGAAGAAGAAACATAGAGACATTTTACAACAGTACTGAGCAGTGTACCTGTGAAACCATCTCTGTGGTAAATTAAAACACTTACTAGAAAGAAGAAATATTTTACAGCACCTGTGAATCCATGTGTGGAGTAAATAAAAACACTTACTAGAAATAGGAAACAAAGACATTTTACAGCAGTACTGAGCAATGTACCTGTGAATCCATCTGTGGAGTAAATTAAAACACTTACTAGAAAAGAAGAAGAATAGAGACATTTTACAGCAGTACTGAGCAGTGCATGTGTGAATCCATCTCTGGGGTAAATTATAACATTTGCTAGAAAGAAGAAACATAGAACTTTTTACAGCAGTACTGAGCAGTGTACCTGTGAATCCATCTGTGGGGTAAATTAAAACACTTACTAGAAAGAAGAAACTGAGATATTTTACAGCAGTACTGAGCAGTGTACTTGTGAATCCAGCTCTGGGGTGAATTAAAACACTTACTAGAAAAAAGAAACATAGATACATTTTACAGCAGTACTGAGCAGTGTACCTGTGAATCCATCTGTGGAGTAAATTAAAACACTTACCAGAAAAAGAGACATTTTACAGCAGTACTGAGCAGTGTACCTATGAATCCAGCTCAGGGGTGAATTAAAACACTAGAATTCAAAAGTGCTGTGGAATATGTTGGCACTATAGAAATAAAGATGAAAATTATTACTAAAAAGCAGAAATAGACATTTTAGAGCAGTACTGAGCAGTGCAGCTGTGAATGCATCTCTGTGGTGAGTTAAAACTCTTACCAGAAAGCAGCAACACAGAGTCATTTTAGAGCAGTACTTACTGAGCAGTGTAGTTGTGAGTCCAGGTCTTGAGTGAGATAAAATGCCTGGTAGAAGCAGCAGTAAGTAAAGCATTATACAGCCTTACTGAGAAGTTTACCTGTGAATCCAGCTCTGGGATAGGATAAAACAATTACTAGAAAGCATCATTATGGTGGACATCATGCAACAGTTTTAGAGCAGTGTAACTTTGAATCCAATACTGGAGTGAGATAAAAAGAAATCCCTAAAATATAGCAGCAGGGAAAACATTCTGCAGCAGTACTGAGCAGTGTATCTGAGTATCCAGTTCTGGAGTGAGTTAAAACACTAGAACCTGGAGCTAGGGGTTTAAAAAGTGCAACAGGATCTTATCCAAAATATATGTAAATGACATGCAAAAGAAAACGTGCTCAGCTTGTTTTGCTTGACAAAATCCATGGATAGAGGGTCCAACAATATCAGGATAGAAAGAAATTGTGGATATCTCCGTGATGCTTTTGATGTCATTAAAAACAGAATATATAAAATATAGTTTATAAATATTGTGAGGTAGCGTGGTCGGCTGCGTAGCAGAAAACACGGGATCCAGGCACCAAGGGTCACAGCACACGGTTTATTGCACAAACCACAAGTCCAATACAGCATACACTTGTTTCTCCGGCAGATACTCAGGGAGTTGTGTTCACTCCCTCACACACTAAGGACCCACGCCCATGTTCCTGTTTCCTTTTAACCCTCACTTCAGCCTGTAGGGAAAACAGGATTAACCCTGGAGTGAAGTTGCCTTCTATACATGGAGGGAGCACAACCGGGGCGAGACGTACCGGCCGTCATGGACTAGCCCGGTCACAGTCTCACATACCCCCCCTCAGTTCAAGCGTGCGGGGTTGAACTCCCGCCATCAAACACAGGCCGCGGGACAAGGCATCGGCGTTGCCCTGCAACCTACCGGCCCGGTGTTCAACCGTAAAACAGAAGTTCTGTAGAGAAAGGAACCACCGGGTAACCCGGGCATTCCGTTCCTCGGCGGACCTCATCCAGACCAGCGGAGAGTGATCAGTCACCAAGCGAAACTGCCGTCCCAGCAGATAATAGCGCAGGGACTCCAAGGCCCACTTAATCGCCAGGCACTTCTTCTCCACTACGCTATAATTCCGCTCAGGAGGGGTGAGCTTCCTACTCAAGAAGGTGACGGGGTGTTCCTCCCCCTTAACCACCTGAGACAGCACTGCCCCCAGGCCGACCTCAGAGGTATCAGTCTGTACTATGAACTCCTTCCGGAAATCAGGGTTGACAAGAACGGGTTGTCCGCACAGGACCCCCTTCAGGGCCCGGAAGGAGTCTTCGGCCTGCGGAGTCCAGCGCACCATGACGGACTTCTTGCCTTTGAGAAGGTCCGTCAAGGGGGCCGATAGTCCCGCAAAATCCTTTACAAACCTCTTGTAGTACCCCACAATACCCAGGAAGGCCCTAACCTGCTTCGTGGTCAGGGGTCTAGGCCACTTCTGGATCGCCTCCACTTTGTTAAGTTGGGGCTTAATCACTCCTTGGCCTATTACGTAGCCCAAGTAGGGGGCTTCCGTGAGCCCCAACGCACATTTCTTGGGATTGGCTGTCAATCCGGCTGTTCGGAGCGCGTCCACCACCGCTTGTACCTGTTCCAAGTGGGTCTGCCAATCTGAGCTGTAAATAATGATGTCATCAAGGTACGCTGATGCATATGCCTGGTGGGGTTCCAGCACCAAGTCCATCAACCTCTGGAAGGTGGCCGGAGCGCCGTGTAACCCAAAAGGCAAGACAACATAGTGGAAGAGACCCTCTGGCGTAACAAAAGCGGTTTTCTCCTTTGCGGACTCCGTCAGTGGCACCTGCCAGTACCCCTTGGTCAGATCGAGCGTGGTGAAGTATCGCGCCTGTCCCAGCCTATCAATCAGCTCATTCACCCGGGGCATGGGGTAGAGATCGAACTTGGATATTTCGTTCAATCTCCTAAAGTCATTGCAGAACCTTAAGGAGCCATCGGGTTTTGGTATTAGGACAATGGGACTAGCCCATTCACTCCGGGATTTTTCGATGACCCCTAGTCGCAGCATTGTCTTCACTTCCTCTGATATGGCTTGTCTTCGAGCCTCCGGTACCCGGTATGACTTCAGGCGTACCTTCAGGTGAGGCTCGGTGACAATGTCATGTCGTATCAGACTTGTCCTACCAGGCAGCTCGGAGAAGACCTCGGGGTTCTGCTGAATCAGCTGTCTGGCCTCTCGCCTCTGTTGCTTGGTGAGGGCTTCTCCAATCCTTACTTCCGGTTCGTCCTCTCCGGAGGGCGCTGGAGCCAGGGTGGAACGACCCGAAGAGGAGGGAGATGGGGAAAAATCAACCATCAGGCTTTCCCGTTCCTGCCAAGGTTTTAACAGGTTGACATGGTATATTTGTTCAGGTTTCCGTCTACCGGGCTGCAATACCTTATAGTTGACTACCCCGCTTCTTTCCTTTATCTCGTAGGGGCCTTGCCACTGAGCTAGGAATTTACTCTCCGCCGTGGGGATTAATACCAACACCCGATCCCCGGGTTTAAAGGTCCGCACGGTGGCTTGTCTATTGTAGCGGCCGCTTTGCGCGGCCTGAGCCTCCTGTAAATGCTCCTTCACAATTGGCATGACTGCGCTTATGCGGTTCTGCATTCCTAAAATGTGTTCAATCACACTTTTATGGGGGGTGGGCTCCTGCTCCCAGGTTTCTTTTGCCAGGTCCAACAATCCCCGGGGATGTCGCCCGTATAACAACTCAAAAGGCGAAAACCCCGTGGATGCCTGTGGCACCTCTCGGATGGCAAACATCAAATAGGGAAGCATCATATCCCAGTCTTTCCCGTCTTGAAATCACCCTTTTGAGCATGGTTTTCAGGGTTTTATTGAAACGCTCGACTAAACCGTCCGTTTGAGGATGATACACAGACGTACGCAACTGCTTGATCTGGAGTAGCCGGCATAGCTCTTTGGTCACTTTAGACATGAATGGGGTCCCCTGATCCGTAAGGATCTCCTTGGGCAACCTCACCCGGCAGAACACAGCAAACAACTCCCGAGCTATAAGCTTCGCTGCACTATGTCTGAGAGGTATCGCCTCTGGATACCGGGTGGCATAGTCAACGATCACTAGGATGTGTTGGTGCCCTCGAGCGGACTTTACGAGGGGCCCCACCAGATCCATCCCTATCCGTTCAAAAGGGACTTCTATAATGGGTAAGGGCACCAACGGACTGCGAAAGTGGGCCAGGGGTGCGGTAAGCTGACACTCCGGGCAGGTTTCACAGAACCGTTTTACCTCCCCGAAGACCCCGGGCCAATAGAACCTTTGCAATATTCGCTCCTGCGTTTTCTTGACCCCCAGGTGGCCACTCATCAGGTGTTTATGAGCCAAGTCGAGGACCCGCCGGCGATACGGCTGGGGCACCACCAACTGCTCTACCCCCACGCCCCTTATTTCATCTACCCGGTAGAGTAAATCCTGCTTAAGGGCGAAATGGGGGTACCTTACCTGGGCACCGGGTAGCTGTGCCACCCCGTCAACCACTGTCACCCGACTCCGGGCATGTATTAATGTAGGGTCCTGGAGTTGGGCTGTCCCAAACATATCCGGGGACGCCTCCAACTCCGGGATGGGCTCGACCATCTCAGCCTCTCCTGCCAATACCTCTAGGGGCGACCTATCGGGTTCCCACTCTGTCCCTATCATGGGGACCCCTACGGCAGGCGTCCCGGATTCGGGATTGTCGGGCTCAGGTCCCGGACGGTCCAATACCTGAAGGGACTTAGGAGGCCCCTTCCATAGAGTCCAAAAATACGGCAGATCCCTTCCTAGGATCACGTCATAGGGAAGAGAGTTCATAAGTCCCACCTCATGTTGCACCTGTCCGCAGGGTGCTGTGATGGTGACAACCCCCGTGGGATAGTCTCGTCGGTCCCCATGTATGCAAACCACCCCCACGGTACGTCCTGTGGCCTTTATGTTAGCCCTTAGGGTTGCTCGCACAAGGGTCACTAAGCTTCCGGAATCCAACAAGCCTGTAACCGGACGTCCATTCACCTGTATGTGGCACAAGTGGGGCTCAGTCTCCGGGGAGACAAGGTCCGCGGTATATACCGCCTGAGCATACATTGAACCCCGCCGGGTAACCCCACAATCCATGGGCTCCGTGGTGAGTGGACACTGGGCCTCCATATGTCCCACCCGCTGGCACCGCCAACATCTAATAGGGAAGGATACCTCCTTGACGAGTTGTCGGTTAGGGTACATAGCCTTCCGGACCGCAGGGACGGCGGGTGCGACCTCAGACGGGACGGTAACGGACTCCCGCACCGGTGTCAGCGGTGGGTCCTTGGCCCGAGGCTTGGAGGGGCCGGACTGACGGGCGGCACGCAAAGTCTCAGTGTCCCGTATCAAGTCCTGCGTAGCCACATGCCGCTCCACCAGACCTACTAATTGGTCCAGGGTACTTGGGTTGCCCTGTCCTACCCACCGTTGAATGGTGACGGGTAAGGTACGCACAAAGCGATCCACCACTACCCTTTCCACCATTTGCATAGGGCTCAGAGTGTCAGGCTGCAACCACTTCTTTACCAGATGCAACAAGTCATAGGCCTGGGAGCGTACGGGTTTGGCTTCCTCATAGAACCATTGATTTACCCGCTGAGCCCGTACATAGGTATTCACCCCCAACCTAGCAAGTATTTCGGCTTTCAGGGTCGCATAGTCTATGGCGTCCTCGGTACAGAGGTCCAGGTATGCTTTTTGGGGCTCCCCCGTCAGATAGGGTGACAATACCTCAGCCCACTGAGGGGTCGGCAGCTTTTCCCGCTCGGCCACCCACTCAAACACCGCCAGGAACGCTTCCACATCATCCCCCGGGGTCATCTTTTGCAACGCTTGTCTCACCGTTTTCCGGACGCTGCCGTCGTCACCCGGTCCCGGGGTTGTTGCTGCCGGTCCGCCACGGATCGCCTTGGCCAGGAGAAGCATCTGTTCTTGGTGTCTTTGTTCCTGCAATTGCAAGGCTTGCTGCTGACGTGCATTGGCCTGAACCAGCTGCTTTAGTATGTCCTCCATGGCGTCGCCGGGTTTGGGCTGTAGTATAGCCGCTTGAATCCAGGACATGTGCTACCGGGTCTCCAGAAATGGAAGCTACACCTCACCGGGCTGGCATGCCCGCCGATTCTCCACCATATGTGAGGTAGCGTGGTCGGCTGCGTAGCAGAAAACATGGGATCCAGGCACCAAGGGTCACAGCACACGGTTTATTGCACAAACCACAAGTCCAATACAGCATACACTTGTTTCTCCGGCAGATACTCAGGGAGTTGTGTTCACTCCCTCACACACTAAGGACCCACGCCCATGTTCCTGTTTCCTTTTAACCCTCACTTCAGCCTGTAGGGAAAACAGGATTAACCCTGGAGTGAAGTTGCCTTCTATACATGGAGGGAGCACAACCGGGGCGAGACGTACCGGCCGTCATGGACTAGCCCGGTCACAGTCTCACAATATATAAAACCAGCGCGGACATAGCCACAATTTCTCTAGAAAGCAGGAGCATGGAAGAAATCATGCAATAACACTGAGCGGTGTAGCTGTGAATCTAATATTGGGGTAGGATAAAACACTTACTAGAGAATAACAGCATAGAGCAGGGTTCTGAAACACGCGGCCAGCGGGCCGCATGCGGCCCCTCAGGGTAGTTCGTGCGGCCCCCAGGCCCGTGCCCCTGGTCACTATCGCGGCAGGTGCAGGGGCTGCAGCCACTGTCTGCGCTTTATGGAAGATGAATGTGTTGCTGGTGATCCGCTCTCGCGCCGGCAATACAATCATCTCACATAAATCACTAACAGTGACACTGCAGCTGCCACGATAGTGACCGGGGGCACGGGCCTGGGGGCCGCACGAAGCAGAGATGAGGCTGCGGAGGGAGCGCGGGACAGGTGAGAAGAATGGTTTGTGTGTGTGTGTGGTGTGTGGTGTGTGTGTGTGTGTGTGTTGGACGTTAACCCCTTAGCGACCTATGACCTACTGGGTACGTTATGGCTCCCTGGTACTTAAGGACCCATGACATGCCCAGTACGTCATGGTGAAATCACAGGCCCGGTTGCTGCGATGGCTGCAAATACCTTAGATTCGGGGAGGAGGGGACCTCAGGAGGGGTGGTGTCTCCTCCCCGGACCTACGGAGGCTGTGATTGGCTGAGCGGCGTTCGTCAGCCAATCACAGCAACTAATGTTTCAGCAATTGAAAATCGCTGAAACATTGAAATCCAGCCAAGATCAGGGCAGCTGTAGCCCTGATCATTGGCTAGAGCTGGGTGACCTGTGTTTCACCCGCCCCCAGCTCTGATTGGAGAGACCGGCCTTGTGACCGATCTCTCCAATCACTGTGGATCTGGGGCCGGAGACAGCCCCCTCAGCTTCACTCCGGCGTCTGTGTAAGGTGAGGGAAGCTGCTGACCCATTACTACAGGATGGGGGAAAACTGCGCACATTACTATGAGATGGGGATAAGGCTGGGGACATTACTATAGGATGGGGACATTACAAGGATGGGCACAATACTATTGGATGGGGACATTATTACTATAGTATGGGGACATTAGGATAGGGACTAGGATGGGCACATTACTATAGGATAGGGACTAGGATGGGCACATTACTAAAGGATAGGGACTAGGATGGGCACATTACTATAGGATAGGGACTAGGATGGGCACATGACTATAGGATGGGGACAAGGCTGGGGACATTACTATAGGATGGGGACAAAGTGGGCACAGTACTATAGGATGGGGACTAGGATGGGCACAGTACTATAGGATGGGGACATTACTACAGGATGGGGACAAGGTGGGCACATTACTGTAGGATAGGGACATTACTACAAGGGGACAAGGATGGGAAACATTACTATAGCATAGGGATAATGCTGTGCACATTACTATAGGGTGGTGACAAGGTTGGCACATTACTAAAGGATGGGCACATTACTATAGACTGGGGACAGTACTATAGGATGGGGACATTGCTACAAGGGGACAAGGATGGGGAACATTACTATAAGATGGGGGAAATTACTATAGGATGGGGACAAGGATGAACATATTACTATAACATGGGGACAAGGATGAACAGATTACTGCAAAATGGGGACAAGGATGGGGAACATTACTTTAGGATGGGGACAAGGATGAGCACATTACTGTGGGATTGGGACTAGGATGGGGCACATAACTACAAGGGGACAAGGATGAGCACATTACTGTGGATGGGGCACAATACTACAAGGGGACAAGGATGAGCACGTTAAAACAATATGGGGAACATTACTAAAAGATGTTGGTCAAAATTTCTATATAATGCTAATTGTAAGACTATTAGTTACAAGAAAGGGCTAAAATGTAAAAAAAAAAAACAAAAGTTTATATTTAAACAAAGAATGTGCACGTTTGCTATAATGAACAAGTGAAAATGTTGTTGAAAATCAGTGATCCCAAGGTGTGTAAAGAAAAAATAAAATATATATATATTATATATGGTACCAATAGAAATGTCACTTTGTCCTGCAAAGAATGCGGCCCCCCAAATTATTTTTTTTCCTCTGTGCGGCCCATACACCCAGCCGAGTTTGAGACCCCTGGCATAGAGGACACTATCAAGCAATACTGAGCAGTGTAGCTGTGAATCCAATTCTGACATGAGGCAAAACACTTAGTGAAAAGCATTAGAATATATATATATATATATATATATATATACAGTCATATGAAAAAGTTTGGGCACCCCTATTAATGGTATTTCAGTTTCATATATCTAATAACTGATGGACTGAGTAATATTTCTGGATTGAAATGAGGTTTATTGTACTAACAGAAAATGTGCAATCTGCATTTAAACAAAATGTGCCCGTTGCAAAAGTATGGGCACCCTTATCAATTTCTTGATTTGAACACTCCTAACTACTTTTTACTGACTTACTAAAGCACTAAATTGGTTTTGTAACCTCATTGAGCGTTGAACTTCACAGGCAGGTGTATCCAATCATGAGAAAAGGTATTTAAGGTGGCCACTTGCAAGTTGTTCTCCTATTTGAATCTCCTATGTAGAGTGGCATCATGGGCTCCTCAAAACAACTCTCAAATGATCTGAAAACAAAGATTATTCAACATAGTTGTTTAGGGGAAGGATACAAAAAGTTGTCTCAGAGATTTAAACTGTCAGTTTCCACTGTGAGGAACATAGTAAGGAAATGGAAGAACACAGGTACAGTTCTTGTTAAGCCCAGAAGTGGCAGGCCAAGAAAAATATAAGAAAGACAGAGAAGAACAATGGTGAAAACAGTCAAGGACAATCCACAGACCACCTCCAAAGACCTGCAGCATCATCTTGCTGCAGATGGTGTCAATGTGCATCAACAATACAGCGCACGTTGCACAAGGAGAAGCTGTATGGGAGAGTGATGCGAAAGAAGCCGTTTCTGCAAGCACGCCACAAACAGAGTCGCCTGAGGTATGCAAAAGCACATTTGGACAAGCCAGTTACATTTTGGAAGAAGGTCCTGTGGACTGATGAAACAAAGATTGAATTGTTTGGTCATACAAAAAGGCATTATGCATGGAGGCAAAAAAACACGGCATTCCAAGAAAAGCACTTGCTACCCACAGTAAAATTTGGTGGAGATTCCATCATGCTTTGGGGCTGTGTGGCCAATGCCGGCATCGGGAATCTTGTTAAATTTGAGGGTCGCATGGATTCAACTCAGTATCAGCAGATTCTTGACAATAATGTGCAAGAATCAGTGACGAAGTTGAAGTTACGCAGGGGATGGATATTTCAGCAAGACAATGATCCAAAACACCGCTCCAAATCTACTCAGGCATTCATGCAGAGGAACAATTACAATGTTCTGGAATGGCCATCCCAGTCCCCAGACCTGAATATCATTGAAAATCTGTGGGATGATTTGAATCGGCTGTCCATGCTCGGTGACCATTAAACTTAACTGAACTGGAATTGTGTTGCAAATAGGAATGGTCAAATATACCTTCATCCAGGACCCAGGAACTCATTAAAAGCTACAGGAAGCAACTTGAGGCTGTGATTTTTGCAAAAGGAGGATCTACAAAATATTAATGTCACTTTTATGTTGAGGTGCCCATACTTATGCACCTGTCAAATTTTGTTTAAATGCGGATTGCACATTTTCTGTTAGTACCATAAACCTCATTTCAATCCAGAAATATTACTCAGTCCATCAGTTATTAGATATATGAAACTGAAATAGCTGCTGCAAAAACCCAAATTGTTATAAAGAAAAAAGGTTAACATTAATAGGGGTGCCCAAACTTTTTCATTTGAAAGTATACTGTATATATATATATATATATATATATATACACACACACACACATATATATATACACAACACACAATTTCCTCAATGTTGCAGTCATTGTGTCATCCTATGTGATTATCTCCTAACATGAGGAAACTCGCAGGATTTTTTAATAAATTTAATTTATTGTAAAGCAAGTAATAAAAATGTAAAATCTAAATGAGATAAATGTAAAATAATACAGATCACAATTAGAGAACACGGATCAGAATTAGAGAACACGGATCACAATCAGAGAACACGGATCACAATCAGAGAACACGTTCAGATACCTGTAGGTTATTGGTGTTAATCTGCACCTGTTGCTAATCTCCTTAATTATCTGACAAACTATGTAACTGGCAGCCGAACTTTCCAGTTTGCACTGACTTTGCCATTCCAAAGTGACTGAAACCCTCCGGCAGCAGGTTGTCCAGATGAAGGCCAAAAGGGTGACCCTATCAGCCAAACCAAGAGAAGTTGGTTGTTTCAAGTTTGTGATTTTGAGAATATTGCACCTTTACAATATCACAAACTCTTTCAATTTCCCCATGAAGACTGGTTGCCCTCACAAGAGAGGGCAGGATAATGCAGAGAATCTCTATAGAGAGGACAGGATAATGCGGAGACTTTCCGTGGGTAATCGTTTCCACACTGCAGCTGGAATTGCTGCCAGTCCAGCACTGAACAGGGTAAGGATCTGTCTCTTCATACAGTGTAACGACGTGTAAGAGCATTTAGACTGAAATCCCACTCTGCAGTGACCAAACCTCTCATTAGCAGAAAGAATCACAAGGCTAGACTCACCTTTGGTGAGGAGCATTTTGTGTTCACAGAGAAGTGTCCACAGGTCATTTTAGTGATGAAAGCAAGTTTAATTTATTTGGGTCTGATGAGAAACATTATGTTCATCGACAAACTGGGGAAAGACTGAACCTAAAGTGTGTTAAGAAATCAGTGAGAGGCAGTGGAGGGAGGGTCATGGTTTGGGGAATATTTTCTGCAGCAGGCGTTGGACCTCTCATACAGCTACATAGCAGAGTGAATGCAAGTGTGGATCAGAACCTTCTCCACAACACGTGGTTCCTTACTTGTGTCCATCACTCAATCAGCCAACAATTTTCATGCAGGACAATGCCCCCTGTCACACAACAAAACGGGGAAAGCATATCCTAGAAACAATGAAATGGCCAAAGCCCAGAGTCCGGATCTAAACCCAATAGAAAACCTCTGGAAAATCTTTGGTGACCAAGTTATGGCCAAAAAACGCACAACAGTCAAAGAACTGAGGAAGAGACTGGAAGAAGAGTGGGCCAAAATCCTACCAGAGCAGTGTGAGAGACTAGTGATGTCCTGTGGCTGCAGATGTTATAACATCATTCACGGTGACGGCCGGTGCACGTCCTACTGATTGGTGACTGTTGTTACCTGCAGAACTGTGCCGCCCCGTGGAAGCAGCCGAGCTGCTCAAATCCGGGTTCGCTGTGGCTCGAGGGTCTCTGGACCAGGGGGTCGTGCGGCAACTCAAATGAAAGGGGGTATTTACAGGGGGATGTTTATATAGTTTGTGACGCCAACTGTGGTGTACGGTAATTTGGGGAGTACTGGCTCTGCCGTTGGGAGTACCCGGTGTAAAGAAGTAGGGTAGCAAGGTGTCATAGCCGTCCACGGGTAGGGGGATCCCTGGGATTCGGTGCGGAATGCTGTGGGAGGCAGCGGTCACTCTTGTACTCAGTCAATAAGCAGACGCTGACAACCGGGTAAACCAACTCTCTGGGTGCCGCTGCCGCTGAGAGGAGCTCGCCGGGCCCCGTCCCCTATAGTGTTGCCTGGTGATCCGTGACCTGTCTCCTGGCATTAAGTTTATTTTCAATGTGGTGGCCTAGTAGTATGGAACTAGTCGAGTTCCGCTCCCCACTGTGACTAAGTGTGGGAGCTTGCTCTCAGGGCTCACGCTTGGGATTTTCTGGACCGTTTTGGATTGGAAAGTCCTATCCCCCTCGTTGCGCTAGTGCCCTGATTCTGGAGCGGGTGGGAACAGATCATAAAGGCTCCGTTCTCCTCAGGTAAATTGTCGGGTTGCCTGAAGCTACTCCCCGACCTACGGTCAGTGTACCCCGTCGTGCCTTCGGCCCCGGACCAGTGATAGTGCTAGGTTGCCGGCTGTCTTCCTTGACAGGTCATAATCTCCTGCAACCGGGGGTCTGACTCCTCTAGGCCCAGACCACCGTCTGCAACCTAGACAGCTTCTCTAGGAGCCACCGCTCCCGACGTCCTCTCACTCTCACTCTCTGACTGTACTCTCACTACGCTCCTTACCTCCCCTCCCTGACCCCCCAGATGGGCGACTCTATTCCACTCAAGCCGCCCACTGGTGTGCCCGGTGGGTGTGGTGCAGGGTGTATCTAGGATTTGATTTGCTGTTGGAGCCAACACCATTTAGATAGGGACCCAGAACCATGAGGGACTTGGAATACTGCACGGAAGGACAGCTTGTGTAGTACCTTGTGACAACCTGATAGTCCAGGGGCGTCACAGAACATTTACTGATTATCATTCTCTCTCTACAGACATTGCTGCTCTCTAATTATCATGAGCACGTTTGGGGAAAAACAGTGTAACAATATTAATGCAGATTGTTTTGTACATTGTTGCACATTTCCTTGCAGATCGTCCGGGTGCTCAGTAACTTTATCATGAGCAGAATTAACCAGATCTGACTGTTCTCCTTACGATGGATTTCCAGGCGTTCACGAGGCTCATTTCACCCTAAAACAGAAGAAAATGACTGAAGCTCTGAGACCTTTTCATAAACTTTATTACAGCAGTTTCTGGGTTTTTTTTTCTGTCTCAGATGAAGTAATTAAAGAAAGGAGAGAATAAAGAAAAGCAGATATTACGGATGGAAACATTGTAATTAAAGATTTCCATCTCGTTACCTGCTGAACCGGCAGGAGATCCTCGTATTTTTTTCTTTCTTGCGAGTATTTGTGCAATAATAGCAAAGCAATTTTTATTCAAATTTCCAATATAGCGTTACGACGGATTGTAAAAAGTATTTTATTATACAATCTGAGCAAATCTCTGATTTAATGGCGCCATAATGTAAATGTACAGCCACAATTGCAGCATCAGACTCTGCAAAAACAAGGGATAAAATTTTTTAGTTGTGTTATAAAAGCACCCTCTGCCTGTGATTGTGGGGACGCCGTGCCTGCACTCACTGTGATGGAGGGCTTTATTACACAGACGACATTGTATAACAAAGGGATTTTATCATTATACTGACAATAAAACTGAAATGATCAGATGATGGGAGCACCTTGGGGTCCAGGGGGGTATATAAGGTGTTTACTCCATCATAGTGTGCAAACTGGGTCAGGTCTGGGGGTCACGGACCCTTATATGTGTAAGTAAAGAGCATCCGTCATCGCTCCTGACAGATCTGTTATACTAAATGCTTGCATTGCCATGAAATCACATTTCTGGAGCATCTATTATTCTTTGTTTTAATGTTCCTCTGAAACTCCTCTGGGAAACGGAAACATATATCGACACCAGGATGATGTCCGCCCCTTTATCGTTCGGGTGCCCAGTGTAGAGTTATAAAGAAAGATGCTCCAGAATAATAGTATTTCATGGGAATTCATTTTAATCTTTTACATCACTATCTGTAACATCCTGGAGGTGGATCCACGGGACCGAACACCAGACTCCCCCAGAGAGGCAACCAGGAGCGAACCCTTATACCGGGACTGTCCGGTCACCCCCCCAGAGGGCCTAGATGCACGGTAGCCGTAACACAAGGGAGTTCGGATTACGAGTCCTTTAAATGTCCGTACGGGATATGGCTATTAGTCCAACGGGAACCGTATGCAGGACGGGTGACTGGAACCGGGTACAGGTGCCGAGTGGTACCAGCAGACGGGGTCCGGGTCCAGCGAGACGTGCAGGCTGAAGTAACCAGGTGGAATCCAGGATCGGTGACAAGTACAGGCTGACGGAAGATGGCGAGATCCACAGCTGATAGTCACCGGGGCAACTGATGGGACATTGGCAAGCTGGACACACTCAGGACGGCAGATAGGTACTGTGGAAGAGACAGGGTTAACCTGGGTAAAAAGCACAGAGGGACCTGCACACCTAGCTACAAGAACACGTTGAACAGGCACCACCCACATGGAAAAGGAAGTGTTATATACCCTGTACCTGTAATCAGCCATATCCTGTTCCAGTGACGCTGGCCCTTTAAGAAGAGGTGAGTGAGCGCGCCCACGCCCTAATGCGCATGCGCGAGGCCCGAGTGCCGGAGACCAATGCAGGAAGCAGAGAGGGAGGTGGAGGAGATGCAGGGGAGCCAGGCACAGAGTCCGGGGTCGCAGCGGGACACCGGGACCGGCGGACGAAAGGCATGGAGGACGCACAGGAGAGGGGAGTGAGAGGAGCAGTCGTGGGTAGGGGGACCGGGGACCGGAGAGGTGAGTGACAGGCGGCGCCGGGATCCCGGGAGCTTGACACTATCATTGTGGCTACGATCTTTATCTATATAAGGAGACACAGATTCTATAAGAAGGAAGGAGTCAGGCTCTGGTCCTATGATGAGTGGAGTGTCACAAAGGGCAACCATTAATTACTAGGGATGAGCGGACCCATGGAACTACAGATTCGTCCAGCCAGACTTTAGTTAAACGTTTGGTTTGGGCTGGTATTATCACGCTGGGGAGTCCCATGTTTATTGGGCCCTTCCCAGACTAAAAATAGCAGCCCGCAGCCACCCCAGAAATGGTGCATCTATTAGATTAGGTTAAATAAAGACACACTGGGAAAAAAGTTTATTTAAATTAAGACTTTCCCCACACTCCCTCGTTTACCAATTGTTTAATTAAAAGAAATCGTCAAAGTTTGGACATATTCCAATGGTGTAATGTCCCACGACACTTGTGAGAAATTCCAGGCTGCTGCTGACCGACAGTGACCTATGGAGGAGCGTTCTAAGAATAAGGCTGTATAGGAATCGATAGGCATCATGAGACATTACACCATTGGATTACATCAGAACTTCCAGGATTTAACTTTAATTAATAAATTGGTGAATGAGGACACATGGAGGAGTTTTTATTCATTTATTCAAATAAACTATTTTTTCCTGTGTGTTTTAACTCTACACTTACTGGGTTACTAATGGGGGTATCTGACAGCTGACATCAACACCAAGAGTATGACCCCAATTGCGACCACACCAGGGCAATCGGAAGAGTCGGGCAAAGCGTGAAAATTGGAGACTCTAATGGATGCGCCAATTCTTGGGCAGCTGCGGGCTGCTATTTTTAGGTTGTAAATGGCACAATATCCATGGACCTTCCCACCCTAATAATACAAGCCCCCAGGTGTCTGCTTTATCTCATCTAGTTATCAAAAACAGGGAAGACTCAATGTAATGTTTTAAAAAAAAATTCCCTATCCACATTTATTTGCAGGGCAATTGTCCTGCTGACAGCTGAGGGTTGCTGCCCATAGATTTCCACTTTACGTGCGCTGGTAATCAAAAAGGGGGGGCGCCAGGTAATTTTTTTTGTACTTATTGTTCACAGCAGCGTACAGGCAACTTTCCCCATGCCCTAAAGCTTATTGATTGGTTGTATGCAAACAGCACCCGAACTCGGACATTGACTTTATTTTTAAAGTCTGTGCTTGGACTTTTTTTAGTCTGTGCTTGATTTTGAGCCCTGGACATCTGGTGTTCAGTAAAACCCCATACATTACTGTTCGTGTTCGCTCATCCTTATTAATTACAGATGTCTCCACATACAGATGAGCAGATTTGAAAAAAAAAGCATGATTTTCTCACACTCCTACATAAATCCTTTTCATTACAAGTGCCTATTTGTAACCGCACAAAGAAAATGTGAGAAATTGGTGTCCTCAGTAGACTCGAATGGAGTCGTAACAAGCCAAATTTGTTACAAATTTCCCCCAAATTTCAGTCTAAGCCTAACTTAAACTTTTATAATTCAATTTGGGAGATTTTTGAGGGGGCCAAAAGGGGTGAAAAAAATATTTTTAAAAATGCTTCTCATCTGCCCTAGGTCTGACCCCACCTGTCTTGCTGCCCCATCCTCCACTCATTCCCCTTGACGCTTCCATGACATGCGAGCAGCTAAGGTAGCACTGGGAAACCTGAAGACCGGAGGGGGAAGCATAGGACCGAGCAGGGAGCTGCGGACAGGTCAGGGGCGAGGCCACAAGCTTTTACTATTTTTTAACCCCTGTGTATTATGATTTAGTTCTGGGAAATCCTCAGAGCAAAATAAATTTATTTTTTGGGCGCTTTTATTCAGATTGAATTGAATATGTATGGAAATATTTGGGAGAAATTTGCTGATCACTAGACTAGGAAAAGTGACAATCACACACCTGATAATGTGGAGCCGAACTGCACGCTAACCAGAGTACCCGTGTCTCCGGCACCACCAGGTCAGGAAGAAAACAGATATAGACTTTTTCCCTCCAGAGGAAGAAATATTTATAAAAATCCCCAAAAGGCATTTTATTATACAGTAGCAAGATGTCAGCACTGGGCATAGATGGCATCTCCATAGCTGTAATGGCCGCACATTTATCAGACGATTTTCCCTGCTATCTCTGCTCCGCACAATGGCGTCCTTAGTTAATTGTTTCACATCTGGTAATGAACTTGTCACAGTGATATTTTTGGTGAGGAGCATAAATCGCCCGATCTGCGTTTCTCCGGCTCAGGTTGCACCAGCCGCCATCTTTTACAGTTAGTAAATTAATTTGCTCAATGAATCCTGATGTTGTCCAGGAAAATAAAGAGATGACATCAATGTATCTGCCAACGTTTGAATCTATCACATTAGTACGAATTTGACCTGGAAATTCAGTTTTCATCAAATTTATTCTATGCGAATCAAATGAGCCCATATTTTTATTAAAAAACTCAGTTTACTGTATCTGATGTCTCCTGGACCTAGCGCATAGAAAACAAATGAAATATCAGTCACCTTGTCCTGCACCTGTCCTGCTGCACTCCGCTGCTACCCTCCGCTCCCTGCCACCCTCCGCTGCTACCCGCCACTCTCTGCTGCCCTCCACTGCTACTCGCCGCTCCCTGCCACCCTCTGCTGCTACCCGCCGCTCTCTGCAGCCCTCCGCTGCTACCCGCCACTCCCTGCTGCCCTCCGCTACTCCTGCTGCTCCCTGCCGCTCCCTGCCGGACCTCTGTTGACCTCTGCTGGCCTCCGCTCCGGCACCGGTCTCCTCTGCTCTCTTCACGGGCACTTCTGACACCAGCTAGTCCTTGATGCATGTGATTTCTTTATTTTACTCTCTTATATAATGCCATTAAATACAGACGTCATCATCACTGTCCCCATTGGGGCTCACAATCCACATCTCCTATCAGTCTTTGGAGTGTGGGAAGAAACTGGTGATACTGGAGGAAACCCACGCAAACATGGGGAGAACATACAAACTCCTTGCAGTTGTTGTCCTTGATTTTATTGCTACCCAGGCCCCCAGCGCTGAATGTTCTGACATCATGATGTGTTCTGCTCCATGTGATCGGGTGTGGTTATAAAAGATAAGATGGCATGACATCAGAATGTAGCAAAAAATAAAGAGGAGAGCCTGATCGGGAGCATTAGGAAGCTGGTGAGGGACCGGTGGAGAGCGGCAGGGACAGGCGAGCGGTTGGTGGGGAAGATACTTTATCATTTTATATCCCATTCCTCCATAACATCCAGCAGAATTGTGGAAAGATGAACATGATTTCTAGATTCGTGCTGCAGTTAAATCAAATTCCTCAAATTTTGGATCCTCTAGAATCTAGAAATGCTTTGAATCCAGCCTGTCTCTGATCATTTACTATCAATTTATGTTATCTTAATCGATTCATGACACAGATCTGCCCTTCTGCTCTTCTGCCTTTCACTGGTTCTTTCGCTCTTGAATTCTTCGTCGCTGATTTTTCTTTTTTCTCCAAACCTATTTCTCTTTTTTTCTGGAGTGAAACGAGCGTGTTTATCTTCCTTTTGGCTGCGCTTCGCTGGGCCGCTTGTTTTATGATTGTAATCCAATTTGTCTTTTTATATCATTATATTCCTCGTGTCTCCTTTGTTTCCCGGGAAATAATGGGCTGTTGTGTTTTTTGAAGGCACATTATGGGCATCTCTTTGTCAAAATATTAGGTGATTGCTCCCCATCCGATAGTGAAGGAAACCCTCCGGAGGACGGCACAAATGGCAGAGCGGCGTTCATTTCAATATTTTAATTAGGGCTTCTTTGACATGAAAGTTGATCGTCAAGTTCATTAGGAGAATTAACAAGTGTCGGGTCGCGTTGCTTCGCTTTGTCTTTGCTGGACAGATTTATGTCTTTCTACATGGTTGAAAGGTTAAGGACATTTCAGAGCAGTTTCTATGAGGCGCTGATTCCAGGAGCCATAATCAGATGCAATTGGCGCCCGGAGCCGGGAGAGAATTTGTAAAACTGATATTGCGATGAGAAGAGAACGATTATTAATAAATAATCCATACGATATCATCTTACAGGATATTCCCCCTAATATTAATGATAGGACGGAGCGTCACCTTCCCCCGCATGGTATTTTTGCCAGTTTGTAATTGTTTCTTTTTATATTTTGTTACATTGTCTCCAGGGTTTACTGAGAAGTTTAACAAAGTTGCAAATAATTAAAGGAGTTGTCCGACATACACTCTAAAAAATGTTTTATGCTAATCTGTGCTGTATTGTCATATAAATCTCTCCTACATTTTTTTTTTTGTTTTTTTTTTAACTTTTGTTCCTCTTGAATTATCCCTTTATCTCTGCAGCTCAAGCAAACTTGACTTATTGCTATCCTTGGTTGCCAAACCTCAGTCAGAGCTGGCACCGCCCGGCCTCAGTGTACAGCCCCGCCCCCTGCTAAGCCATTGGCTGTCAGTATTCTGCTCAGCACAGACCTCTAGGACAGCACAATATGGGCACATATAATGCAGTAATGTGCCCATCCTTGTTCTCATCGTATAGTAATGCCCCCAACCTGTACTGTGCCCCATCCTTGTGCCCATGCTATAGTATTGTGGCCCATCCTTGTGCCCATGCTATAGTACTATAGCTATGCTTACATTCAGCATCCCAGCACCAGTATAGCTCTGGCTTTACTGTATATACGAAAATCCTGATGGTTGGATCCCTTTAGTACCAGCTATATACAGACCCATCTGCAGGTTTTTCCCTCCACTCTCTATAAAGACACCTTTGCAGATGTGTCTTTTAAGATAGTGGATGGAAATTTCTGGTTTCAACTGTATCTATCTATCTATCTATCTATCTATCTATCTATCTATCTATCTATCTATCTATCTATCTATTATTTATCTATTATCTATCTACAGTGCTGGCCAAAAGTATTGGCACCCCTGCAATTCTGTCAGATAATACTCAGTTTCTTCCTGAAAATGATTGCAATCACAAATTCTTTGGTATTATTATCTTCATTTAATTTGTCTTCAATGAAAAAAAAAAAAAAATTTGTCATAATGCCAAATTGGATATAATTCCACACCAAACATAAAAAGGGGGTGGACAAAAGTATTGGCACTGTTTGAAAAATCATGTGATGCTTCTGTAATTTGTGTAATTAACAGCCCCTGTAACTTACCTGTGGCACCTAACAGGTGTTGGCAATAACTAAATCACACTTGCGGCCAGTTGACATGAATTAAAGTTGACTCAACCTCTGTCCTGTGTCCTTGTGTGTACCACATTGAGCATGGAGAAAAGAAACAAGACCAAAGAACTGTCTGAGGACTTGAGAATCCAAATTGTGAGGAAGCATGAGCAATCTCAAGGCTACAAGTCCATCTCCAAAGACCTGAAAGTTCCTGTGTCTACGGTGCGCAGTGTCATCAAGAGGTTTAAAGCCCATGGCACTGTGGCTAACCTCCCTAGATGTGGAAGGAAAAGAAAAATTGACGAGAGATTTCAACGCAAGATTGTGCGGATAGTGGATAAAGAACCTCGACTAACATCCAAACAAGTTCAAGCTGCCCTGCAGTCCGAGGGTACAACAGTGTCAACCCGTACTATCCGTCGTCATCTGAATGAAAAGGGACTGTATGGTAGGATACCCAGGAAGACCCCACTTCTTACCCCGAGACATAAAAAAGCCAGGCTGGAGTTTGCCAAAACTTACTGTTACGTCACCGCCGGAGTCTGCTCCAGCGACTTCTGCTCCGATCACCAGGCAACGCCGTGTTCCTGCCGTGAATGGTGTTGGTGATGGGAGAGGAGTCGATGCCAGTGGCACCGGTAGGCGCAGGCTCCGATCATCCACTGGGCTGGGTTAGCTTGAGATCTGCAGTACCGCTGGCTGACTGTGGGTGGCATGTGTCTTCCAGCTGAAGTTGCCAGCGTTCAGCTACAGCCAATGGGAAGACACCACACCTTTCTTATTCCCCCTCTTGTCACATGACCACTGCCAGAGATAGTTCTGATTTTCCTGGCTCCTGTTACGGCCTATTCTGTTGGTGATTCCTGTGTATTGACTTCTGCGTGTTTTCTGACTACCCTCCTGCCTACTGTTTTTGTACCTCGCTGCCCGATCCGGATTTGACCTCTGCTACGTTTGCTGACTACGTCATTGCCTGCCGATTCTGTCCCTGTTCCGCAATTCCTGTTTTGACCCTGCCTGACTACTACTCTCATCGGACTGCAGCCTTCCACAGGTAGTGATCTCCAGAGCCCTGTGTAATTCCAAATCCCTGTATAGGGGTTAAAGGGTTTCAGGGTTCTGGGGGTCCTGCTTGGTGAGTGGCTTCCTTCTAGCCTCCCCTTTACAGCCCATCTGAGTCTGGATCCAGGCAGGCAGGCGTTACACTTACCTGAGAAAGCCTAAAACGTTTTGGAAGAATGCTCTCTGGTCAGATGAGACAAAAGTAGAGCTTTTTGGGAAAAGCCATTAACATAGAGTTTATAGGAAAAAAAAAGAGCCATTCAAAGAAAAGAACACGGTCCCTACAGTCAAACATGGCGGAGGTTCCCTGATGTTTTGGGGTTGCTGTGCTGCCTCGGGCACTGGACTGCTTGACGGTGTGCATAGCATTATGAAGTCTGAAGACTACCAACAAATTTTGCAGCATAATGTAGGGCCCAGTGTGAGAAAGCTGGGTCTCCCTCAGAGGTCATGGGTCTTCCAGCAGGACAATGACCTAAAACACACTTCAAAAAGCACTAGAAAATGGTTTGATAGAAAGCACTGGAGACTACTAAAAGTGGCCAGCAATGAGTCCAGACCTGAATCCTATAGAACACCTGTGGAGAGATCTCAAAATGGCAGTTTGGAGAAGGCACCCTTCAAATCTCAGGGACCTGGAGCAGTTTGCCAAAGAAGAGTGGTCTAAAATTCCAGCAGAGCATTGTAAGAAACTCATTGATGGTTACCGGAAGCGGTTGTTCGCAGTTATTTTGGCTAAAGGTTGTGCAACCAAGTATTAGGCTAAGGGTGCCAATACTTTTCTCTGGCCCATTTTTGGAGTTTTGTGTGAAATGATCAATGATTTGATTTTTTTTTCATTCTCTTTTGTGTTTTTTCATTGAAAGCAAAATAAATGAAGATAATACCAAAGATTTTGTGATTGCAATCATTTTCAAGAAGAAACTGAGTATTATCTGACAGAATTGCAGGGGTGCCAATACTTTTGTCCAGCACTGTATCATCTATCTATTATCTATCTATCTATCTATCTATCTATCTATCTATCTATCTATCTATTATTTATCTATTATCTATTATCTATTTTTCTTTCTTTCTTTCTTTCTTTCTCTTTCTTCCTTTCTTCCTTTCTTTCTTTCTTTCTTTCTTTCTTTCTTTCTTTCTTTCTTTCTTTCTTTCTTTCTTTCTTTCTCTTTCTTCCTTTCTTCCTTTCTTTCTTTCTTTCTTCCTTTATCCCCTTCCACTCCTCAGAGTCCTCTACATATGAAGTTTGTTACATATTGTAGAGATGAGAATCCAGGCAGTATTTAATGACTGTGATAATGACATTTTGTTCAGATAATAGATGTTTCCGTGTAGATCCGGTGCGTGGAGCCGAGTCAGGGGTCCGGGGTAACGAGTAATGAAGAAGTGAAGATAATGCTTTGTGCCAGAGACGCCATGTTCTATGGAAATAGTTTTGTTCCTGGAGCAAGTCTTCTCTGGTTCCATCGCTGGATTGTAGAAAGTTCTTGGTTAAGAATGGGGCCCAAGTCTTGTGCCTCCATGAACGCAGATGGATGCATGGGTGTCTTCCTTTATTTTTACCGTGAAAGTAGACGGAGACAGTTGAGCATGCACAGCCACCTCCCAGGTCAGTGCGGCGCTGAAGGTCTAAGGTATGCAATAAATGTCTGAGATGGAAATACCTCTTGGTGTGAGCGCGCGGCAATCAAACTGCTGGGGTGATCGGCGGAGGGGAAGGCGGGGGAAGAATTGCTGGAGACGCTTCTGTAAGACTCTAAACACTTCCCTTTACATAGCAAGACGTCTCTGAGTAGCACATATATTTTATTAATTGCTGGAAAGGCAATCATCGAGCCTCGGAGATGTTTTATTCTGCAGCGCCTTTGATATATTTCTGATATGAAACTTGACAATAGCGGCAGAAGCAACTGGAATAAAAGTACACAAGGATGGAGAAGCTTCAGCGCAGTTCTGACGAGTTGTGTTTTGCATGTAAAAGCAGTTTACCCTCATTATTAAAAAGTGGTTTCCCAAAAGTCAGACTAGCGCCAAAGCCTTCTTCACGGCATTATGTAGATGGGGCATTAAGGAATTTATCTGAAATCCTCTTCAAAGAATAATGTTGTCAATCACCGGCGGCTGAAATTCCCTCAACTCATTTTGCGATGTGGTAAATATCAATGCATTGTTCCAAGACAACTGAATTTGTTGTGAGTTATGTCCTGCCAGACGCCGTGTCAGCCCCACTCAGGATGAATCCTCTCCAGAGGAGCAAACCGAGAAGAAATGAAGACCCCGCGCCCCGTCCTATCTGTCTCACCAACTAAACCTACAGAAATCCCATCCACCGCCCCCCACACCCAGGGTCCTCCACCCAGAACACAGCTTAGTCAGAGACAGACGTTAGGTGAAGCCAACACAACATTTAGGGGGGCTTTACACGTTGCGACATCGCTTACGAAATATCGTCGGGGTCACGTCGTTATTGACGCACATCCGGCGCCGGTAACGACATCACAACATGTAAATCCTAGATGCGCCGATAAACGAGCGCAAAAGCGTCGAAAATCGGTGATCTGTGTAGCGTCGGTCATTTTCATAATGTCGGGTCAACCGCAGGTACGATGTTGTTTGTCGCTCATGCAGCTCCACACATCGCTGTGTGTAAACCCGCAGGAGCGACAAACATCTCCTTACCTGCATCCTGACAGCAATGCGGAAGGGAGAAGGTGGGCGGGATGTTATGTCCCGCTCATCTCCGCCCCTCCGCTTCTATTGGCTGGCCGTTTAGTGATGTCGCGGTGACGCCGAACGCACCTCCCCCTTGAAGAAGGGATTGTTAGGCAGTCACAGTGACGTCGCCGAGCAGGTATGTGCGTGTGAAGCTGCCGTAGCGATAATGTTCGCTACGGCAGCAACCACCACATATAGCATGTGCGACGGAGCAGGTACTATCGCGCTCGGCATCGCTAGCTGATGCTAGCGATGTCGCAACGTGTAAAGTACCCCTTAGAGTCGGTGAATCTGATTCTGGAAGACGGAACATTTCTTTTGATACATTATAACACTTTGTTCTAGATACAAACTAGCCAGGGCCAGATCTATCAACCAGCTGAAGCTCTGAGGATGTTCTTTCTCATTGAGGAGATTCAGGTGCTGCAATGCTCATAACTTAGGGTTATTATAATTTATTATTATAGTGCCATTTATTCCATGGCCCCTTACATATAAAAAAGGGGTATACATAATAGGGACAAGTACAATAATCATAAACAATACAAGGCACAGACAGGTACAAGGGGAGGGAGGACCTTGCCTGCGAGGGCTCAACAGTCTACAGGAGAGAGGACCCTGCCTGTGAAGGCTCACAGTCTACAGGAGGATAGAGGACCATGCCTGCGAGGGCTCACAGTCTACAGGAGAGAGAACCCTGCCCACGAGGGCTCACAGCCTACAAGAAGAGAGAGGACCCTGTAGACGAGGGTTCACAGTCTACAGGAGGAGAAAGGACCCTGCCCATGAGGGCTCACGGTCTACAGGAGGAGAGAGGACCCTGCTCTCAAGGGCTCACAGTCTACAGGAGGAGAGAGGACCCTGCCCACGAGGGCTCACAGTCTACAGGAGAGAGGACCCTGTAGACGAGGGTTCACAGTCTACTGAAGGAGAAAGGACCCTGCCCATGAGAGCTCACAGTCTACAGGAGGAGAGAGGACCCTGCTCGCAAGGGCTCACAGTCTACAGGACAGAGGACCCTGCCTGCGAGTGCTCACACTCTACAGTAGGAGAGAGGACCCTGTAGACGAGGGTTCACAGTCTACTGAAGGAGAAAGGACCCTGCCCATGAGAGCTCACAGTCTACAGGAGGAGAGAGGACCCTGCTCGCAAGGGCTCACAGTCTACAGGAGGAGAGAGGATTCTAACCGCAAGGGCACACAGTCTACAGGAAGAGAGAAGACCGTGCCCACCAGGGCTCACAGGATACTGGGAGAGAGAGGACCCTTCCCACGAGGGCTCACAGTCTACAGAAGGAGAGAGGAGTCTGCCCACGAGGGCTCACAGTCTACAGGAGCAGAGAGGACCCTGCCCACGAGTGCTCACAGTCTACAGGAGGAGAGAGGACCCTGGCCATGATGGCTCACAGTCTACAGTAGGAGAGAGGACCCTGCCAGTGAGGGATCACAAATTACAGGAGGAGAGAGGACCCTGCCCACGAGGGCTCACAGTCTACAGGGGGAGAAAGGACCCTGCCCGTGAGGGCTCACAGTCTACAGGTGGAGAGAGAACCCTGCGCACGAGTGCTCACAGTCTACAGGAGGAGAGAGGACCCTGCCCGTGAGAGCTCAGTCTACAGGAGGAGAGAGGACCCTGCCCATGAGGGCTCACAGTCTACAGAAGGAGATAGGACCCTGCCTGTGAGGACTCACAGTCTACAAGGGTTTACCATAAATGTATCATCATTTGGGGTCTAAGTGTTGGGATCCCTAAAATTCACTAAGAATAGATTGCAGGTGTTTTTAGAAGAAGGAGGCTCCTCTCTTCTACCCACTGGTGTCCAGATCACACCGTGCATCCACATGGGCCAATGGTGAGGACGTTTATGAGGTGCACAAGGTCATGGCCGCCAGGACTTGGTTTGCAGTTATGAACGGTATTTTAGATCAGTGATCACCAATATTTTGTGTCATGAGCCAGTGCTAAAGATGAGAGATGATATTGAGCCGTCCTTTCACATCTAGATGTGCCCGTCCTTACATTCTTCGTAACTCAAAATATCCTGAGAGGAGTCACACAAGATGACTAGCTGAAAAAAAAACCCAAGCCTGATTTTGTGATGCTCTGTCGGGAGATGTTTATGCTGTATGCGTCTATCTGTGGCCACTTAGTGGTTGTGATGTGAACAGCAGCCTGTGAATGACGATGGCATGTCACAATAATGTAATGAATAGGTCTAGTGAAAAATGGGCATCCAGTTACAAGAAAAGATAAGCACAGGCACAGCTGTACACAGATATAAAGTGAGAGTAATTAGTGATTACAGAATCTGCTGAAATTCAATTCCCATCCAATTCATTTGCTACAAATTGACTGTACCTTATTATGTCCTGAGATCTCTCAAGAGAAAAAGAAATATATGGAGAAAAATAGAAAACAATTGTCCTCGCCACTCCCTGTACCTGTCCCGTCACTCAGGCCCTCTCCTCTCCAGTCCGCTCCGCCATGTCCCGGCCTCTCTGCCCTTCTGCACTTCACTAATCTTCAAAATGTCATAACATCACCCACGACATCGCGATGGGCATCACCCTGACGTTATGATGATGCGTGAAGCCAAGTCACTGACATGTCATGATGTCTCAAGCTTCTCATTACAATTTATTGCCCAGTTGTAAGAGTGTGGTCCTATGGTCGTGTACCACCCTGAAGACAGCATTGGCTTTACTGCTAATACATGATGTAGTTAAGTATGGTATGCAGTACTGTTTACAGCCACCAGAGGCCACTGTTCCCTGGTTCCCTTGGGCTTATATAGAGACAGGAAGAGTCCTGGCAGGGGTTAACTACATTGCCGTCCCACAGTGGGTGGAGTACAAGGACTGATATAGGGAGGAAGGAGTTCCTGGTTAGTGTAGTGTGAAAGAGAAGAGAAAACAGGGTTCACGCTCAAGAGGTGAAAGATAAGAAACCCCTACCTGCCAGCGTGTGAACAGTGCAGAGAGAGCGTTGGCCAGCGTAGAGCGGGGACCTTCAGAGAGAAAGGGGACGCCCTACTGAGGGACACTGGCATGAGGGCATCTGCTCAATGAGCAAACATGAGAAATGGCTAGAAGTGTGTGTTCACAGCGTGACCCCTGGACCTGTATGTCTAATTGCTACTAGAGAGTAGTACCAATCATTTTCCCCTGAGAGTAAGAAAATGCTTGCTAGCCATGCTGAAGAGCCGGTCTCTGTTAGAATGGAAAATGGAAGGACAATGCTTTGTGATGAGTGACACTATATGTAGCAGTACCGCACTATGTGCAACAAAGGAGATGCCAGAGCCTTCCGGCCTAAAGGTGCCCATACGAGAGGGCCAGGTTACCACACATAGCCCAATGTTGTCTGTGGTGTCCCAGGGTGTGGAGAGCTAGGCCCCCCATTAAGGCTACCGCCCGGGGTACATTTACACAGTTATGTATGGTGTGAGCAGAGGACCCAGAGCGGACACCTGGAGATCAGACTGCAGGGAGGCCATGAGGCTGCACAGGGGAGTACAATATTGTATTAACAATGAAATTCCAGGTGCTGCAGGTGCATAATATTTCAGATGCTTGTTGTAATCGTGCCACTTATAGATGGTCCACAAGCCACATAAATAGGGTCCTAAAGCCACCTACAAAGGGCCCAATAGACATGTACAGAGGGCTCACGAGCTACCTATAGGGGAACCACACACAACCTACAGAGGACCCACGAGTCACCTTCAGGGGACCCACAAACAACCTACAGAGGACCCATGAGCCACAAAGAGAGGACCCACTAGCCACATAGAGAGGACCCAGAAGCCACCTAAAGATGGCTTACAAGGGACCCACAAGCCACCCACAGAGGGTCCAGGAGCCACATACAGAGGGCCCACAAGCAACCTACAGAGGACCCACAAGCCACCTATAGAGGTCCCAGAAAAGAGTCTAAATGATGTTATAAATTTAAGCAAGAAATATCAGTTTAAATGTAAATTAAGACAAAATTTCGACTCTTTTATCACTGTAAATGCTTCCAGCTGTAAACCTGTGCCATGTAATCCCAGATATATCCTGCGGGGGCAGTGTGCGGGTGCCAGCAGATTTTTTCGGGGAGATTCACACTGATTGGATAATCATCAGCTGGACAAAATCTGTAAAGGAAGCCGTTCTCTCCAGATTACTTTCTGTATTACTATTATTTTATTGCCATTGTTCAAAATCTACAGCACTATGTTACGAGCTGTAACGAGCTGCGGTTCCTGTTGTGCCCAGGCGCTGGCTGCCGTTCTTGGCCGTGCCTCAGGTCGTCCAGTTGGCTGCTCCTTCCACCACGTCTAAGTGTGGAGAGGCGGCTAGTGCGCATGCGTGCGCCGATTTACCCCAGCCAGAGTCTAAGCCCGGTGTTATGCCTAGTGAGCATGCTCAGCCTGATTGTGTCATTTCTGAGACTAAGTCCTCAGTTCAGGCTACTGAGCATGCTCCCACAATTAACCCTAACAGCCTCTTTGCACAGGTACTTGGACTTGGTGCTGTGTCTAAGTTCTGGGATGTGCCTACTGAGCATGCTCAAACTGATAGTCTGCTTTCTAAGCCTGTTGCTCAGGCTACTGAGCATGCTCAGGCACTTAGTGCATCAGAGGCTAGGTCCGGTAAGGACCTCACTGAGCATGTCCGTGAGGTGGCAGGTCCTGATAGGGCAGAGGGTGTCAGGTGTCCTGATGACGTGGCAACTCCGGACTGGCTCGCAGAGGCCCGCACCTATGATCTGGCACCTCACCATTGGTCGTCAGATGATGACTGGTGAAGTGTTTGGGGTGTGGCTGCCATGAGGTCATCAATGACGTGGCGGTTCCGGGTAGGTCGCATGTGACGTCACTGATGACATGGCACTCTGCTATTGGACCTTGGTGGTTCCACCCTGGGTTTGGGGCGGACCCAGGTTATAAAAGGGGCTGGAGATAACATGGAGTTGCGCAGTCTTCATTTAGAGTTCATGGTGGCATAAGCCTTGTTGGAAGCGGTAGGTAGGGCTAGGCGAACGGTGCCTGTCACGCCAAGATTTGTGGCTCAGCACATGAGGGTCAGGCGCCGTGCTTCCTTGCTACCGTTCCTGTTGTGTTAGAGCAGTCCAGTGGCGTTAACTGGGCTGCAGCTGCTGCGTCACCTGTTCAGTTGTGCCTCCTACGCACACGGACAGAATACCTGTTGCGTCACCTGTCCGGTTGTGCCCTCTACGCTCACGGACAGCGCACCCCATAACCCCTGTGAAGTTAACAGGGTGTTCCTGGATTGGGTGTGTGAACCCTATTATCCTCCTCGGCTTCCCAGTCAAATGCTACTGGTGTGACTACCTGGTCTGACGTGTCCTTTACACACGTGGCCAGTTGACTGGTGGCCAGAAACGCTAATCGGAGGACCGCTCGGTCTGATGTGTCTTACACACGTGGCCGACAGGGCACTGTCACAGCGGTCTTCTCGGTCAACGCTAACTGGTTACCATCCGGCCTGACGTGTTCCCTACACACGTGGTTGGAGTAGCGTCCGCTCCACCGAAACGCTAACTGGGTTGTCGTCCGGTCTGACGTGTCCCTACACACGTGACCGGTTCCCTGGGTTATCTCAGAGCCGTCCAGCTCTATAGTCTCCGCCTAACCCACAGGGTGCCAGCAGCTCCATTACCATCTGGAGCACGGTGGGCCCCGACTGGCAATTGGGATATATACCCCTGGTCCTAATCTGCCGGTCCCCCCGTAACACACTAATTGCAATCCTACACTGTTCGTACAAGCAGCTGAATGTTTCATAGTTGACTCCTGTAAAACTGTAGGGGGGGGAAAAGCTTCTATAGGGTCTTACCCGGTATGAGGGTAGACAGACAAGACCAAGAAGCACTCACCTGGTGAGGTTGTGCCAGTCACAACACCTTATGATAGCCTGTGAGTGCCTGGTGGTTTAGCTGCAGCCCCGGGAGAGGAAGTTTGTATCACACAGGTAGAAGAGAAGACCGGGTTTATGCCGCGCTAAAAACCACTGATGCGTGTAAATTAAAAGATTTCCTTTTTATTTGACAGTTCCTACGTGTTTCAGAGACATCTGTCTCCTTCCTCAGGAAAAGAAATCACCTGAAATACATGATTTATTTTCCTGAGGAAGGAGACGGATGTCTCTGAAACGCGTAGGAACTGTCAAATAAAAAGGAAATCTTTTAATTTTACACGCATCAGTGGTTTTTAGCGTGGCATAAACCCGGTCTTCTCTTTTACCTGTGTGATAGTTGACTCCTGGACAGAGGTAATCCCCAGTCCCAGGCTTTCTAGCTGCAGGCTAATTACTAGAGTTGAGCGCGGTTCGCGGTTCGAGGTTCTCCAGTTCGCGGTTCAAGTGATTTTGGGGATGTTCTAGATCGAACTAGAACTCGAGCTTTTTGCTAAAGTTCGATAGTTCTAGTTACGTTCGAGAACGGTTCTAGCAGCAAAAAGCAGGGCTTTTTACAGCTACAGTGTGCAGGAGCCATTGCTGGCAGTCTGCCAGAAGCTGATAACCAAGATAAACATCGGGTATCCAAGCAAAGCACTTTGGTTAGTAACCCGATATTTCTCCTAGTTACGTGGGCAGGAAGCCGACGCTTCCCCGCTCAGCTCGCTCCGCCCCCTCCTGCACGCGGCATGTACACATACATACATACACACACACTCACCTGTCCCCAGCCATGCAGTCCACGACACTGACGTCCTCAGCGCCACATGACCCCGCTAGGCTCCACCCACTTCGCACTCCGCCCACCTGACACTGCACACTTGGTCCTGCTAGGCTCCGCCCACCTGGCACTCTGCACACATGGCGCTGCTAGGCTCCGCCCACCTGGCACTCTGCACACATTACCCCGCTAGGCTCCGCCCACCTGCCACTCTGCACACATGACACTGCTAGGCTCCGCCCACCTGGCACTCTGCCCACATTACCCTGCTAGGCTCCGCCCACCTGGCACTCTGCACTCATTACCGCGCTAGGCTCCGCCCACCTGGCACTCTGCACACATGGTCCCACTAGGCTCCGCCCACCTGACACACTGCACACATGGTCCCGCTAGGCTCCGCCCACCTGACACTCTGCACACATGGTCCCGCTATGCTCCGCCCACCTGACAATCTGCACACATTACCCGACTAGGCTCCGCCCACCTGGCACTCTGCACACATGGCACTGCTAGGCTCCGCCCACCTGGCACTCTGCACACATTACCCCGCTAGGCTCCGCCCACCTGGCACGCTGCACACATGGCACTGCTAGGCTCCGCCCACCTGTCACTCTGCACACATTACCCCGCTAGGCTCCACCCACCTAGCACTCTGCACACATGGCACTGCTAGGCTCCGCCCACCTGACACTGCACACATGGTCCCGCTAGGCTCCGCCCACCTGACACTCTGCACACATGGTCCCGCTAGGCTCCGCCCACCTGGCACTCTGCACACATTACCCCGCTAGGCTCCGCCCACCTGGCACTCTGCACACATGGTCCCGCTAGGCTCCACCCACCTGGCACTCTGCACACATGGCGCTGCTAGGCTTCGCCCACCTGGCACTGCACACATGGTCCCGCTAGGCTCCGCCCACCTGGCACTCTGCACACATTACCCCGCTAGGCTCCGCCCACCTGGCACTCTGCACACATTACCCCGCTAGGCTCCGCCCACCTGGCACTCTGCACACATGGTCCCGCTAGGCTCCACCCACCTGGCACTCTGCACACATGGCGCTGCTAGGCTTCGCCCACCTGGCACTCTGCACACATTACCCTGCTAGGCTCCGCCCACCTGCCACTCTGCACACATGGCACTACTAAGCTCCACCCACCTGGCACTCTGCACACATTACCCCGCTAGGCTCCGCCCACCTGGCACTCTGCACACATTACCACGCTAGGCTCCGCCCACCTGACACTCTGCACACATGGTCCCGCTAGGCTCCGCCCACCTGACACTCTGCACACACGGTCCCGCTAGGCTCCTCCCACCTGACAATCTGCACACATTACCCCGCTAGGCTCCGCCCACCTTGCACTCTGCACACATGGCACTGCTAGGCTCCGCCCACCTGGCACTCTGCACACATTACCCCGCTAGGCTCCGCCCACCTGGCACTCTGCACACATGGCACTGCTAGGCTCTGCCCACCTGGCACTCTGCACACATTACCCCGCTAGGCTCCGCCCACCTGGCACTCTGCACACATGGTCCCACTAGGCTCCGCCCACCTGACACTCTGCACACATGGTCTCACTAGGCTCCGCCCACCTGACACTCTGCACACATGGTCCCGCTAGGCTCCGCCCACCTGGCACTCTGCACACATTACCCCTCTAGGCTCCGCCCACCTGGCACTCAGCACACATGGTCCCGCTAGGCTCTGCCCACCTGGCACTCTGCACACATGGCACTGCTAGGCTCCGCCCACCTGGCACTCTGCACACATTACCCCGCTAGGCTCTGCCCACATGGCACTCTGCACACATTACCCCGCTAGGCTCCGCCCACCTGGCACCCTGCACACATGGTCCCGTCTCGGCTTACCAGCGGTGATGAAGTCCCGACCTCAGCGCTGTCACTGTCCTCCATGGCCGCCGCTTGTCACATCACCTTCTCTCGCTTCCGACCCGAGACTGACTAGCGGTGACGTCACGGGCCTCTCGCGATACTTGGCTGTGAAGGTCATTGAACTCAGTGACAGGTGCTGTCAGCAGAGCAGGAGATCAGCGCAGGCAATGTACCTCGCTGACAGCAGCACTTGTCATCCCCTGCAGTGACCTGGGCTGACCCATTGATTTTAGCTCAGGTCACTGCACTGCTCTCCCAGCCAATGGGGAACATCCTGCTCTTCATTGACTGGGACAGTGTGGATCGTCATGGCAACCCCTTGGATTACACCAGACCTGGATTTGTTTTTCTTTCTAATAAATTGGTTAAAGAGGGAATGTTTTGGGGAGTGTTTTTTCAAATAAAAATGTGTTTGTCGTCTATTTTTTTTTTATTACTGACTGGGTTGGTGATGTCGGGTATCTGATAGACGCCTGACCTCACCAACCCCAGGGCTTGGTGCCAGGTGACATTACACATCTGGTATTAACCCCATATATTACCCCGTTTGCCACCGCACCAGGGCACGGGATGAGCCGGGGCGAAGCACCAGGATTGGCGCATCTAATGGATGCGCCACTTCTGGGGCGGCTGCGGCCTGCTATTTTTAGGCTGGGGAGAGTCCAATAACCATGGACCTCCCTAGTCTGAGAATATCAGACCCCAGCTGTCTGCTTTACCTTGGCTGGTGATCCAATTTTGGGGGGACCCCTACGTGGTTTTTTTTTTTTAATTATTTATTTAATTTAAAATAACAGCGTGGGGTGCCTCAGTTTTGGATTACCAGCCAAGGTGAGGTTGCCAGCTGTGGTCTGCAGGCTGCAGCCGTCTGCTTTACCCTAGCTGGCTACAAAAATAGGGGGAACCCTACGTCATTTTTTTTTTCCTTTTTTTTTGGCTAAATACAAAGCTAAGCACCCCTTAGTGCCACATGAAAGGCACCAAAGGGTGCAAAATTACAAAATGCAGGAGAGTGGGATATTATGTGTCTTTCTGCCATTATAATGACAGAAAAGACTGATATGAAGTGCACAAGCACAAGAAAATCACCAGAGCGCTCTACGCTGTGAAAAGCAGTAGAAAATGGCACTGGAGTGAACATGTGACCGCCTCATGTAGGTTGAAGCTATGGATCCTGGGTAAATTTATGTATTTTCCCTCCTTCAGTTTTTTTGCAGTACGCAAAAAAAACGGAAGGCACACGGATGACAAACAGATAACATACGGACCGTCTACGGAACGGAAACGGATGCCACACGGATGCACCCGTGAAAAAAAACGGACTGTTTTTTGCAGACTGCAAAAATGGATCGGTCGTGTTAATGTAGCCTTATTCTGATCTGCCGTTTATAAACAGCAGGCAGAAATAAGTGAATAGCGCCCCCCGGCGTCAGAAAATCTCCGGGGTTTCAGGCGTAGCTGAGACCCTGGAGATCCTGATTCAGGACGGTTTTTCCGGTCCCCGCTCACGTGATCACAGGTATACACCGTACACCGATGATCACGTTACAGTAAATGACAGTGTCGGTAAAAAATTATTTATCTCCCATCTGGCATGAACAAACATGATAAATCTCCTACCCGGTCCCCCGGTGTCGCCAAAGTGCCCCCCCTGATGCCCTCCCAGAAATCCAAGATGGCCGCGCGCACAGCAGCGTGCCGGCCACATTCACCCTACTCCTCTGATTTCTGTCGCATGTGCCATGACACATGCGACAGAAAACTCCTCCCCAGGCCCTGCCAGGTCACACCTTATAACCCCACCGCTGTTCCCCGGTGTCCCACGGTACCTGTGCAGCGTTGATCCCCCGCGGCCCTCTCCTTCACAATAGACGCAGCCGCATGCACAGAGCGGCTGTCAGCTCAAGTTCCTGTGTTCAGACACAGTGAGTGGTGGTTATGCATCTGTAAGCTAAATGGGCGGCACGGTGGCTCAGTGGTTAGCACTGCAGTCTTGTGGTGGCTCAGTGGTTAGCACTGCAGTCTTGCAGCGCTGAAGTCCTGGGTTCAATTCCCACCAAGGACACTATCTGCAAGGAGTTTGTATGTTCTCCCCGTGTGTTCGTGGGTTTCCTCCGGGTTCTCCGGTTTCCTCCCACACTCCAAAGACATACAGATAGGGAATTTAGATTGTGAGCCCCAATGGGGAAAGTGTTCGCAATGTATGCAAAGCGCTATGGAATTAATAGCGCTAAATAAATGAATAAATTATTATTATTACTGCAATGCCCTGCTCATGAGGTAAGGAACATAGTTGATCAGGAGAGCTATATACTACATTTCCAAAAGGAGGCATTTGATTTTATAGTTGCCCTGCTGAATGACTACAAAACATGAGAGTCCGTTATACGCCACAAGAAAACACATCTAAATAGCGAGCTCTGTTGTTTAGTATTCATTCAGCTGGATAACTGACCTTAAAGGGGTATTCCATCTCCAAGATCATATCCCCAATATATAGTAGGTGGAATAGCAATAATATCAGCAAATACCAATATTTGGAAATGTAGAATAGTTCTCCTGATTAGGCATCCCCTTACCTCATGAGCAGGGCATTGCAGCTTTGGTAGCAACCGTTACGACATGGACTCTGCTGCTGTGGACCCGGGGAGAGTGGGTGCAGATTCATTGCACCCACACTCCTCACATGGAGGGTCTGCACTCCTAGAAAATGGGGGATACGTTCCCGTTTTTTCCTTACAATAAATTTGTGAAAGAGGGAATGTTTTGGGGAGTTTTCTTTCAAATACATTTTTTTTGTCGATTTTTTTTGTTAGTACTGACAGTTTATGATGTCGGGTATCTGATAGACGCCATGACATCACAAACTGCTGGGCTTGATGTCAGGTGACTTTACAACTAGTATCAACCCCATTTATTACCCCGTTTGCCACTGCACCAGGGCACGGGATGAGCTGGGGTGAAGCGCCAGGAGTGGCGCATCTAGTGCATGCGCCACTTCTGGGGCGCCTGTGGCCTGCTATTTTTAGGCTGTGAAGGCCCAATAACTATGGACCTTCCCACCCTGAGAATACCAGACCACAGCTGTCCGCTTTACCTTGGCTGGTATTTTGGCAATTTGGGGGGGACCCTATTTTTTTTTTGTAATTATTATTATTTATAAAATAATTATAAAAAAAGAGCCTGGGGTGACCTCCACATTGGATCCCCAACCATGGTAAAGCTGCCAGCTGTGGTTTTCAGGCTACAGCCGTCTGCTTTACCCTAGCTGGCTATCAAAAATGGGGGGACCCCACAACCTTCTTTTTTTAACTATTTTTTAAATAAAAAAAATTAATGGGCTTCCCTGTATTTTGATTGCCAGCCAAGGTAACGCCAGGCAGATGGGGGTGGCAACCCGTAGCTGTTTGCTTTATCTGCACTGAGAATCAAAAACACCGCGGAGCGCTACGTCGTTTTTTTTAAAGATTTATTTTTACAGCACTGTCATGTCAGGCAATCAAAATACAGGGAAGCCCTTTTTGTTTTTAGTTATTTAAATAAATAATTAAAAAAATATATATGGGCTCCCGCTGCATTTTTTGTATTGCTAGCTAAGGGTAATCCAAGCCATTCTTACCTTACCTGGTTGATAAAGCTACCCGCGAAAACGTGCGTTCTTAGGCTTGGTGTGCATCCCCTCCACCTCTGGGTACTGGTATACACATGACTGTTACTTGATTTGTTATATATGTGCTGCTAAAACTCTTGTCTGATCCACTAGGATATGCATAGCACTTTACATGGGGCTGTGTGCAATGTTTATGTAATCCCCTTGTTTCTGTGGTAATAGTAATTGTATTGCACATGACACTTTATTCCCTGTATCCTCTGTGGACATGTACTTCCTTGTAGCAATATTGTGATTTAATTAACTATATACTGAATACCTGGATACCCTTTTTTACCCCTGCTCTCCATATGCAAATTATGAGTGTTATAATATGGTATTTGCCAGTTAATAAAATATTTATTGTTATCCCTTAAACCACAATTCTCCGTTTTTTTGCTGAATTATGCCTGCGGTGGGTTATTTACCTATTTGTTTTACAATATGATATGCCCTGCTATAGTACTTTGGATCGTTCTTCTGTTTAAGGGTAATCCAAGCAGCTACTGGCTGCTAACCCCCACTGCTTGGTGTTACCTTCACTGGCAATGGAAAATCCAGGGAAGCATTTTTTATTTTTTTTGCCAAAAAACTCAAAAAAAAATGACGTGCGCTTTGCCATATTTTTGTATGCTAGCCAGGTACAGCAGGCAGGTACGGGCTGCCCCCAACCCCCAGCTGCCTATTTGTACCCGACTGGGAACTAAAAATACAGGGAAGCCCTTTTTTTAATTAATTCATGAATTTTATGAAATAATTAAAAAAAAACAAAAAACGACGTAGGCTTCGCCCCATTTTTGTGTCCAGCCGGGTACAACTAGGCAGCTGGGGATTGGAATCCACAGCACAGGTTAGCCCGAGGTTTCTGGGCCCCTCTGCTGCGAATTGCAGTCCGCAGCCGCCCCAGAAAATGGCGCTCTCATAGAAGCGCCATCATCTGGCGCTGTATCCAACTCTTCCAACAGCCCTGGAGCCGGGTGGCTTGTTGGGTAATCATGAGTTAATACTGACTTTGTTTTACTAGCCAGTATTAAGCCAGAGATTCTTAATGTCAGGCACGTTTGACCCAGCCATTAAGAATCTCCAATAAAGGGTTAAAAAAAAACACCACACAGAGAAAAAATACTTTAATAGAAATAAATACACAGACACATTAGAGACTCCATCTTTATTACCCCCTGTCACCCCTCCAGGATCCTGCTCTTCTGTCTTCTTTCCCCTTCAACACATGCAGCTCTGCTCCATCAGACAGCACAGCTGCATGGGGGAAGACGCTGTGCTCCGTGCAGAAATCACTCTGTGAGAGTGACCACAGGCTCCCGGCTGTAAGCGGTGGCACGGGTTGCCATAGCAACGCTGCTCAGATCACGTGATTCCGGTGCCGCTGCGTGCTGGTAGCGAGACGTCCCCATCACCAAGCGCGTTGCTATGGCAACGGTGATCTCCGTGATTGACCGGCTGTGTCAGCCGGTCAGGAGCCGGCTTCTGCGGACACTGGTAACTACCGTAAACATCGGGTAACCCAGAAGCCCTTTCCTTGGTTACCCGATGTTTACCGTAGTTACCAGCGCCCGCCACTCTCACGCTTCCAGTGCCAGCCCCCTGCACACATAGCCAGACTACACATCAGGTTAAATTAACCCGCTGTGTACTGTAACTAGGAGTGCAGGGAGCCAGCGCTAAGCGGTGTGCGCTGGTAACCAAGGTAAATATCGGGTTGGTTACCCAATATTTACCTTAGTTACCAAGCGCAGCATCGCTTCCACGTGTGCTGCTGGCTGGGGGCTGTGGTCACTGGTTGCTGGTGAGATCTGCCTGTGTGACAGCTCACCAGCAACCCGTGCAGCGACGCTCCAGCGATCCCTGCCAGGTCAGGTTGCTGGTGGGATCGCTGGATCGTCGCTTAGTGTGACGGTACCTTAAGGGAACGGGGAAGCAGAGCGGGGAGTCGCGCTAGAGCATGTCGCCGGTACACGGCGATACACAAACGTGCACCGTGTAACAGAGAGATGCAATGACAGGTCCTACATGACGCGTCATAGTCATGTGACCAGTCTGTAGCCAATGAGATAACAGGCACGTGACTGGTCACATGGCTATTTTTCACGTCACGATAGGTCCTGCATCACTGCTGGCAGTGCTGGTTACCGGGAGGATTCAGCGATCATCGGATGGAATAGCGGCAGGAGACAGAGTGCAGGAGGGATCGCAGGGACCGGTAAGTGTTATGGCAATGTTTATTAACTGTATGTGCACATTTATAATGTGTTTTTATGTGTTTGTGATTGCCTCCTATTGTTTCCTATGCGGTTCGAGTTCGGTTCGTCGAACGTTCGGCGAACCGAACTCGAACGAGACGCCCGTTCGGCGAACCGAACTCGAGCCGAACCGCGACCGGTTCGCTCATCTCTAATAATTACATACCACAAAGCAAAAACAACCGCAAGTAAGCGAGGAGCGCGGACGACTTGGACGCCGTAAAACAAATGATGGTGTTTTTATTTCAGAAACAAAACATGTGAGACGGCGATGATGAAAGCCGAGACTTGTAGGAGATTCAGAGCCCGGATGTGTAATACTCACTTCATGCTTTAATTTACAGCATGAATGGATGTAAAACACAATGTACTTGTTGGGCCGGAGACAGAGAATTCTCGGCGTTGTTTGTCGGGAGGCTGGCGCTCGTACAAGACAACAAATTAACATTGCCGTAAAAAAGACAATGGAGCCGGCGAATACGTGATACAACATGGAGTAATAACACCAGCTTGGAATATTCATTAGTGAAGATGAGCGAATCAGATACAATTCATCCCATCAGGTTTGTTCAGATACTGCCGGGAAATTCAATCTGCGGCAAATTTACTGTATATTCGGAGGTCTCTGCAGACCCCAAGGACAATAAACATATCCTCACCTCACCCATCTCCTGGCAGTCCGCTCCCCCCCAGTCCCCTGCCCGGCCCTCTGCCCAGCACCCCGCCCGGCTCCCCACCCGGCCCCCCCCCACTGGCTCCCGGCTCGACCCCAACACTTGACCCCAACACCCGGCTCCCCGTCCGGCCCCCCGCCAGGAGTCCCAGCTCAGCTGTTAAGGTTTTCTTACTGAGACATTGTTGTTGTTCCCTGCAGTTTGAATGTGTGAACCCTTCCCAGTTATCTCTTATTTTGTGTCATTTAGGTTTAGGAGAGTTTCCACATATTCTGTTATTCTTTTTGGGTTTTTTTTGTAGTCCATCATTCCTGTATGACTGTGTTTGCACATTCCTAGCCCTGTGTCTCACCCTCTACTTGTGTGCACTTCATTTATGTTTATTGTTGTTTTTGTGTTAGCTTGGGGGTCAGTTAAGGACACTCAGGGTCAGCCGTCGGCAAGTGGGGGCGCCATTACATGATCTTAGGGTGCCAACCCCTGCTGTCAGGCAAGGACTGTGTCCCACAGTCCAACAGTCCGGCAGTCTGATCACCTGAAGTCACACCATGATGGATGTGACCTTCAGTGAACTGAGTAACTCTAATACATGTAGAGGATGGTCTCAGAAAACATTTTCCCCATTTGGAAGGAGTGGGACTCCTAGACTGGTGTAGCATATACACTAAGTGCAAGGGCTGTAAAATAATATGAGGAGGTACTCCAATACACCATGGAAAACACGTAGATTAGGGCCTCAACAAAAAGGGACATGTAGAAGCAGTGAGACTTCTGTGGCCAACAACAAGGAGTCCCGGATTCAAGGACACTACTCAGAGTAGAATTGGCACAACAAGGACCTTCAGGCATCCAACTCCGATTTTGCTCCAGCTAATGTGGGCGGCAGTTCCTACGCTCTTCCTCCACCATATAAACAGGTTCATCAAGCGGCCCTCACTTCAAATTTTTAGAGGACCATCTGGTTAGCCCTCACTCCTAATTATTAGAGGACCATCAAGTGACTCTCACTCAGAAACTTTGGAGGTCCATCAGGCAGCCCACTCTCATCATTTTTAGAGGGCCATCGAGCGGCCTTCACTCAGAATTGTTAGAAGGCCGTCCCGTGGTACTCCATCCCCAGCTGCCACTATTTTCACTGCATGATGTTACACTACCTCGTGTCCTAAGACATCAACTATACCCTGACCATTGCAGTTACTGGGAAGATCCACTTAATGGCCGACATATGGACAAGTACTTGTGGCCAGGGAGGCTACAATTTCCTGATGACACACTGGGTTAATATTGTGGAGGCCGGGACCAAGGCACAACCTGAGCTGGACCATGTGCTACTGATGCTGAGACACAGTTAGGGGGGCACATACTTTTCTCCATATTAATGTCTATGGATGTAGATGGAGGACAGAGAAGCCCCCAGATGTGGATGTGGGGGGCACATACTTTTATACCTTTTCCGCTGTTGTTAGGAGAGGATCTGGAGTAGATTACATTATTTTCCGCCTTAGCAGACTCGCTGGGTGAGTGGTCATCTGGGGATACTGTGTGTGTCAGATGAGTGGTCATCCCGGGATACTGTATGTGTAAGGTGAGTGGTCATCTGAGATACTGTGTGTGTAAGGTGAGTGGTCATCTGAGATACTGTGTGTGTAAGGTGAGTAGTCATCTGAGATACTGTGTGTGTAAGGTGAGTGGTCAACCGGGGATACTGTGTGTGTAAGGTGAGTGGTCATCCGAGATATTGTGTGTGTAAGGTGAGTAGTCATCTGAGATACTGTGTGTGTAAGGTGAGTGGTCAACCGGGGATACTGTGTGTGTAAAGTGAGTGGTCATCCCGGGATCCTGTGTGTGGCAGCTGTATGTGGCGCTGCAGCTCCACACACTCCGGTCATCGCTCTCCACACTTTTTTCTCTGGAGCTGGGGAATATTTATACAATTTTGTATCAGTGCAGAAATATGTGAGGTGAAGTGAGAAGAACGCACAGATCCGGTGAAATCCTCGACCTCTCATTGTTTTCTTCTCCTTTTCACATTTTCTATTATAAAATAACAAAGATTTAGTTACTGGATAATATTGGATGTAGAGAGAAGATAATAACACCAGGAGATGGTGGAATAGTGGGCGATCGTCTCAATCCCTGCTGATCGGTGCAGCCACAAGATTTGACTATAGATTAGTGAATCGGATTGAAACAAATTGAATTCGCCATAAGTTTAGCAAAAACTTAAGAATTCTCATTAAGTGCGTCATGGAAATTCCTTAAAATAGAGGCCGGATGGGCCATAAAAAAGGGTAAAAGCAAAAAAAAAAGTTAGGCGGGCTTTGCACATTACGACATCGCAAGCCGATGTTGCGATGTCGAGTGCGATAGTCCCCGCCCCCGTCGCAGGTACGATATCTTGTGATAGCTGGCGTAGCGAAAATTATCGCTACGCCAGCTTCACACGCACTTACCTGCCCTGCGACCGTCGCTCTGGCCGGCGGACCGCCCTCCTTCCTAAGGGGGCGAGTCGTTCGGCGTCATAGCGACGTCACACGGCAGGCGGCCAATCAAAGCGGAGGGGTGGAGATGATCAGGATGTAAACATCCCTCCCACCTTCTTCCTTCTCATTGCCGCTGGCGGCAGGTAAGGAGATGTTCCTCGCTCCTGCGGCTTCATACACAGCGATGTGCGCTGCTGCAGGAACGAGGAACAGCATCGTACCTGTCTCTGCAGCGGCATTATGGAAATGTCAGAGAATGCACCGATGATACGATAACGACGCTTTTACGCTCGTTAATCGTATCATCTAGGATTTGCACACTACGACATCGCAAGTGACGCCGGATGTGCGTCACATTCGATTTGACCCCACCGACATCGCACCTGCGATGTCGTAGTGTGCAAAGCCGCCCTTACACTCACTTGTGCCACCACCACAGTCCCCTGTCCGGCCTCTTCTGTACTGCTCCACTGGCAGATTGTCCTTTCCCTTTATACTCCGTTCCGAGCAGGGGACCAACAGGTGAGGGGCCATTTATACCCCAAAGCTGGTGGAATTGTAGACTGTGGCTGCACTACTAGACTGCGCAGGGGCCCTATATTGCTCTTGCACAGGGCCCCTTTATTGTTCTTGCACAGGGCCCATATATTGTTCTTGCACAGGGACCCTATATTATTCTTGCCAAGGGCCCCCATATTGATCTTGCACAGGGCCCATATATTGTTCTTGCACAGGGACCCTATATTGTTCTTGCCAAGGGCCCCCATATTGATCTTGCACAGGGCCCATATATTGTTCTTGCACAGGGGCCTCTTCTGTCTGTGTCCGCCAGTGGTTCCGGGGCTTCCAGCGCTGAGCCCCCTCTGACAACTGACACATGTCATGACATCGCAACGTGCATTGCCCGGGGCAAACCATGTCATGATGATGTGATGTCACAGTTGTACTTAGCCCCATAGCAGAGTAAAGATGGAGGAAGAGGACAGGAGGACTGCAGAAGGATGGGGGGGCTACAGAAGGACGAGGGGCTGCAGAAGGATGGGGGGGCTGCTGAAGGACGAGGCGACTGCAGAAGGATGGGGGGCTGCAGAAGGACTGGGCGGGCTGCAGAAGGACGGGGATCTGCAGAAGGATGGGGGGCTGCAGAAGGGCGGGTTGGCTGCAGAAGGACTGGGGGGGCTGCAGAAGGATGGGGGCTGCAGAAGAACGAGGTGGCTGCAGAAGGATTAGGGGCTGCAGAAGGACTGGGGGGCTGCAGAAGGACAGGGGGCTGCAGAAGGACAGGGGGCTGTAGGAGGATGGGGGGCTGCAGAAGGATGGGGGGTCTGCAGAAGGACAGGGGGCTGCAGAAGGACGGGGGGCTGCAGAAGGACGGAGGGCTGCAGAAGGATGAGGGGCTGCAGAAGGATGGGGGAGGCAGAAGGACAGAGGGGCTGCAAAAGGATGGGGGGGCTGCAGAAGAATGGGGGGCTGCAGAAGGATTGGGGGCTGCGCTGGTCAGACAGATGAGATGCGATTCTATAGGTTTTGCCCTGGAGGTTGTAGTGATCTGAGAATTATAATGGTTATTTGATTCGCCTTGAATTAATTTGATGGGAATTGCATTTTCTGGCCAAGTTCATGGGAATTTCGGGCAATTTACTCAACTCTACTAAGCACTCGAAAAGAAAAACGCTCAACATGCCTTTTCCTTATTTTTTGCTGTGCAATCATTCACTTTCCCCCATCCCATTCCCCGCTCCGCCGGCACAGCAGGAATGCTGGAATTTGTAGTCCGGGATCTTCATGAGAACATCTGTTCAGAGTTTCACCAAAAATTTCAAAAATTGCGTAATCATAAATCATCAAATTTTCGAATTTCCATTAATCATCGTTCTCTAACGTTTAATTCTTAGGTGTAAATATTTGCTCTTTGCTCGGGCTCCTTACACGGCTGCATCCTCACAAACGCGCCGGCGCTGCCCGAAATGCCGCCTTGTGATCTAGAGGAATGAGACTGAAATCTGAAACTGGTTTCATTACATTTTGGCACAGATTCTCCTCCCTTTGGTCTTGACCCTGAATAAATTGCCCGACTTCTTCCAAGTTCGCTTCCACAAGACATTTATGCACTCGCACATTCCTTTCTATCACCTACCGAGATCTCGATTGGATCAAACTTTACCTACTGATGATCTTCACAGTAATTTGCCTTAATGCTATTCTCACCGCTGCCAGGAACTAACTCTCTCCTCGTGCTGCGGAGCCGCTCCATCTGCTCTTTGTGCTAACAAAGCCGGCATTGTGGCCTCTTCAGCTGAACGGAATATGCACTAAGCTTTCCAGAAGGATCAGATATGTTTTTTTAATTAAAAACTGAAATATGCCGGCCATGTTTTTATTTACTCTATCAATCTATCGGTTTCATGGTTAGGGCTTGGCTCAGGCGATCCGATTTCACCAAGCATGGGAGAAATGGCCGGTGCTCGATGGCTCGATGTAATCGGAATGATAACATTTCACAATAAAAAGTGATAAAAGGGCAAAAATTGTTTCAATTTTATGCTGCAAAAAAGCTGAAGACAAAGGCAAATTGTGTTTTGTATACAGTACCGACCAAAAGTTTGGACACACCTTCTCATTCAAATAGTTTTTTTTATTTTCATGACTCTGAAAATTGTAGATTCACATTGAAGGCATCAAAACTATGAATTAACACATGTGGAATGAAATACTCAACAAAAAAGTGTGAAACAACTGAAAATATGTCTTATATTCTAGGTTCTTCAAAGTATCCACCTTTTGCTTTGGCTACTGCTTTGCACACTCTTGGCATTCTCTTGATGAACTTCAAGAGGTAGTCACCGGAAATGGTTTTCACTTCACAGGTGTGCCCTGTCAGGTTTAAGAAGTGGGATTTCTTGCCTTATAAATGGGGTTGGGACCATCAGTTGTGTTGTGCAGAAGTCTGGTGGATACACAGCTGACAGTCCTACTGAATAGACTGTTAGAATTTGTATTATGGCAAGAAAAAAGCAGCTAAGTAAAGAAAAACGAGTGCCCATCATTACTTAAAGAAATGAAGGTCAGTCAGTCCGAAAAATTGGGAAAACTTTGAAAGTGTCCCCAAGTGCAGTGGAAAAAACTATCATACACTACAAAGAAACTGGCTCACATGAGGACCGCCCCAGGAAAGGAAGACCAAGAGTCACCTCTGCTGCGGAGGATAAGTTTATCCGAGTCACCAGTCTCAGAAACCGCAGCTAACAGCAGCTCAGATTAGAGACCAGGTCAATGCCACACAGAGTTCTTCCAGCAGACACATCTCTAGAACAACTGTTAAGAGGAGACTTTGTGCAGCAGGCCTTCATGGTAAAATAGCTGCTAGGAAACCACTGCTAACGACAGGCAACAAGCAGAAGAGACTTGACTGTGCTAGAGAACACAAGGAATGGACATTAGACCAGTGGAAATCTGTGCTTTGGTCTGATGAATCCAAATTTGAGATCTTTGGATCCAACCACCGTGACTTTGTGCGACGCAGAAAAGGTGAACGTATGGACTCTACATGGCTGGTTCCCACCGTGAAGCATGGAGGAGGAGATGTGATGGTGTGGGGGTGTTTTGCTGGTGACACTGTTGGGGATTTATTCAAAATTGAAGGCATACTAAACCAGCATGGCTACCACAGCATCTTACAGCGGCATGCTATTCCATCCGGTTTGCGTTTAGTTGGACCATCATTTATTTTTCAACAGTTCAATGACCCCAAACACACCTCCAGGCTGTGCAAGGGCTATTTGACTAAGAAAAAGAATGATGCCAGATGACCTGGTCACCACAGTCACCAGACCTGAACCCAATCGAGATGGTTTGGGGTGAGCTGGACAGCAGAATGAAGTCAAAAGGGCCAACAAGTGCTAAGCATCTCTGGGAACTCCTTCAAGACTGTTGGAAAACCATTTCCGGTGACTACCTCTTGAAGCTCATCAAGAGAATGCCAAGAGTGTGCAAAGCAGTAATCAAAGCAAAAGGTGGCTACTTTGAAGAACCTAGAATATAAGACATATTTTCAGTTGTTTCACACTTTTTTAAGTATTTCATTCCACATGTGTTAATTCATAGTTTTGATGCCTTCAATTTGAATCTACAATTTTCAGAGTCATGAAAATAAAGAAAACTCTTTGAATGAGAAGGTGTGTCCAAACGTTTGGTCTGTACTGTATGTCTAGACTCAAAGTAGCAGATTGACACAAACTATGACTTGTCAGAGGAGAATATGAAAATTTTTTTGAAAGTTTGTAAATTTAATACAAATCATAATTACAGTGGAACCTTGGATTACGAGTATAATTGGTTCCGGGAGTGCGCTCTTAAACCAAGTTACTCCTATATCAAAGCGAATTTTCCTATTGAAAATAATAATAATTGAAATGCAGACAATTTTAATTTTGCTGTATTTGCTGCCTTACAGGGGTTGTCTCAACGTCTTTAAGGGTTACAAAAATATTACAAAAACAATCAACTTTGCAATTTAACTTTTATTAAAATCCTCAAGAGGAATTTTTACTTGTAGAGCTTACCGCTCATTGTTTAGGTTACTGGCCACCTCTGCACTCTATCAGCTGTCACCAATCTCCTAGCCAAGGAGCGCAGCACTTACAATCCTTTTTCTATAGAGCTTGTAAGCGCTGTTCTGAGGCTAATTGGCTCACTGGAGGCAGCCAGTTTAAGTAACATCACGCTTCTCCGATGCTACAGAGGCAAAGCTGACTCTCCTTGCAGCACACATTTTGAGCTATTGACCATGCTACCGTCCTGAACTGTCAATCACCAGGAGTGCACTGCCCCCTACAAGCAGGAAACTGGAAGGCAAAGAAATGGTGCACACCTGGATGATGAAAATGGGGCAACCCCTTTAAGATAGATGCAAAAATGCCCCCAAATTACACTCATGTGACACTAAAAGAGTAAAGGCTATAGAACTTACTAATGTTGGCTTGGACTTCCTTGAGCAGCTCCAAATGGAAGATTTCTCAGGGTCCATTCACGTGTGTGAATCCAGATTACTCCAAAGTCGGCTCCATTGATAACAGAAGTCAAGACGCTGTGCCACATCTAATAGTGATACCCAACGATGCAGATGACTTCACTGATACTTCTTCTGTTGAGTGATGGACACATTGCTGATGGAGGTAATGCGCACAAGTGTAAACAAACCCCTAGTGGTGCAACAGGGAACTACAACGCTGCCACTAATAAAGCACATTATTTATAACTAGGCTGCAGCTGATAGATCAGGTTAATATGTAGAAAAAAACATAAGGGGAGTACCACATTAAAATATAACTTTTAATATTTTCATTAAAAGGTCAAATGACCATAAAACACACAAATTGTCTCTCCAGGAAAGGAGACAAACTCTAGCACAGCGCCACCTATTGGAAGTAGCGATTCTAAAAGTCAGAAGTGGATTTTTAACAATCCTTTGCATATGACTTAGGGGTACTTTGCACGTTGCGACATCGCTACTGCGATATCGTCCGGGTCAAATCGAAAGTGACGCACATCCGGCGCCGGTAACGATGTCGCAACTTGTAAAGCCTAGATGCACCGATAAACGATCGCAAAAGCGTCGTAAATCGGTGATCTGTGAAGCGTCGGACATTTTCATAATGTTGCACCAATAGGAGATACGATGTTGTTCCTCGTTCCAGCAGGCAGCACACATCGCTGTGTATGAAGCCGCAGGAGCGAGGAACATCTCCTTACCTGCCTCCACCGGCTATGCGGAAGGAGGTGGGCGGGATGTTTACGTCCCGCTCATCTCTGCCCCTCCGCTTCTATTGGTTGCCTGCCGTGTGACGACGCTGTGACTCTGCACGGCCCGCCCCCTTAGGAAGGAGGCGGGTCGCCGGCCAGAGCGACGTCGCAGGGCAGGTAAGTGCGTGTGAAGCTGCCGTAGCCATAATGTTCGCTACGGCAGCTATCACAAGATATCGCATGTGCGATGGGGGCAGGTACTATTGCGCTCGGCATCTCAAGCATCGGCTAGTTATGTCGCAGCGTGCAAAGTACCCCTTAGGATTTATGCCAGATCAGAATCCCAAATTGCAGACACAGTGTTTTGGGGTGCTTGCCCCTCGTCAGTGCAAAGTATGGGGTGTCTGATCTGGCTCATGAGAAGCTATGTGGGGACTACGGGGGAACATTATTCTCCTTAAGGAGACTTTGCAAGCCAGTCTGGCTGCCAGTAAGGGGACTTATAGCTGCAATGCCCCTCTGGGAAATAAAACACACAAAAATGGTAAAATATAGGGTATATATTAATAATAACCAGGAGGGAGGTATTGAAATAGAGAAAGGAAATACTGGCCCTAATTGGCCCTATAGTGTCTCTCCCTACCTGGCAATGGAGGGTATGACGTCCTAGGGTTGTGACACCCCCATTCAACGAAGGGAAGCCCTCACTGACCCTATTACACCCTAACAAAAACACCAAATACAAAATTAGACAATAAAAACAAAAAAACAAAATAGGGTCAGTGAGGGCTTCCCATCTTTGAATGGGGGCGTCACAACCCTAGGACGTCATACCCTCCATTGTCAGGTAGGGAGAGACACTATAGGGCCAATTAGGGCCAGTGTTTTCCTTCTCTATTTCTACACCTCCTACCTGGGTGTTGTTATTAGTATATACCCTATATTTTACCATGTTTGTGTGTTTTATGGTCATTTGACCTTTTAATGAAAATATTAAAAGTTATATTTTAATGGGGTACTCCCCTTATGTTTTTTTCCACTAATAAAGCACAGTAAGGGTGTTCTGATGGAAGCCATCGGGGAGGTTTATCAGAATTAGTGCAGTAGACATGGGGCGGGTGAACAATATACCAGCCACATTGTCAAAGTCCTCTGACAAATGAAAGCCCAAATCTGAATCTACCCCACTGATGTCATAGCTAAGATATGGCTGCCATGTCAGCCCCCCTATAGCTCATCTCTGACAATGCACCCCTCCAGAACAAGCGCTCTATTGGAAGAGACCCTAGGACCCAACTTCAGGCTCCAGAGGGACTGATCGCACCCAAATGTCTTTTATATGCATTATTTTATGCATTTATTTATTTTAAAGATGTAAATATTAAACTATTAAACTTGCACTAAGATACTGGGAAAAGCGCAATCACATATGTCACCTGATTTTATCAAAAACAAAGAGCTAAATTGCATGTGCTTTGCATTAATCCTGTGAATTTGTATGTGACCCTATCGGAATTGTCTCTCCAGCAAATGAGACAAACTCTAGCGCCACCTATTGGAAGTAGCAATCCTAAAAGTCAAAATTGGCCTTTTAACAAGCCTTTTCATATGACCTAGGATATATGCCAGATCAGTATCCCAATTTGCAGACTTGGTGTTTCGGGGTGATTGCCCCTCGTCAGTGCAAAGTGTGGGTATCTGATCTGGCTTATGAGAAGCTATGTGGGGACCTTGGGGAAGACTATTCTCCTTATGGAGACCTGACAAACCAGTCTGGCTGTCAGTGGTAAGGGGACTTATAGCTGCAATGCCCCTATCGGAAGACATTGCACAGATGGGAATTTGCTGCAATCTTTTGTCAGACAGACCCTTTTATGTGCAGTTTTGCAGCAGATTTGATGTTTCTTCTATGATTCAGCTTCATGCGCTGGCCGTATTACAGAGCTGAGCGTGTTATATGACTGACCAGACACGAGATATATGAATGTATGAATATTGTCTATCAGGGTGGTCTTCTCCCCCAGGACCTGTCCTTGCGGCTTTATCATATGCACAGACTCTTCTGCATCAATCGAGTTGTGACTTGTCTATACCACATTGTACCATGACAAGAGGAAGATAAATCCCTTTTGTATCTCTTCTTCTACTTTTGATACATTTGGCTCCATTGTTTGTTGTCAGTATCACACAATGACCGAGCAGGAGATGACAGCGATTCCGCGATGTCAGTGGTGTCTGCAGGAGAAGATGCTGCTACATCCCACTTGGCAGATGAACAGCTGCTTATCATTGGCCTAATTGTCAAGTTAATGAGATACTAATATGTAAGTTCATAAAGTATTCATGAGATGGAGCGTGCGGTAGTGAGTTCAGCCGCAAAAAAAGCTGCAGCTCTTACTTCTCTTCCATGCAAATAAAGCCTTAATCTGTGATGGGACCTGATGGGTCCATTACTTTTCATAAACAAGGTATCAATCAATAGTGAGCGAAGCTCTGGCTGCAGACAGGAGCTCGTCTGCGAGCGGCGGAAAAGTCACACAAGAAGTTCAGCCCTGAAGCCCGAGAGGTCTAGTGGGTGAGCCTGGAGTCTGCAGGGAAAGCCTGAGGTCTGCAGGGAAAGCCTGGGATCTGCAGGGAGAGCCTGGGGTCTGCAGGGAGAGCCTGGGGTCTGCAGGGAAAACCTGAGGTCTGCAGGGAAAGCCTGGGGTCTGCAGGGAGAGCCTGGGGTCTGCAGGGAAAGTCTGAGGTTTGCAGGGAAAGTCTGAGGTCTGCAGGAGAGCCTGGGGTCTGCAGGAGAGCCGTGGGTCTGCAGGGAGAGCCTGGGGTCTGCAGGTAAAGCCTGGGGTCTGCAGGGGAAGCCTGGAATCTGCAGGGAAAGCCTGGGGTCTGCAGGGAGAGCCTGGGGTCTGCAAGGAAAGTCTGAGGTCTGCAGGGAAAGCCTGGGGTCTGCAGGGAGAGCCTGGGGTCTGCAGGGAAAGTCTGAGGTCTGCAGGGAAAGTCTGAGGTCTGCAGGAAAGCCTGGGGTCTGCAGGAGAGCCGTGGGTCTGCAGGGAGAGCCTGGGGTCTGCAGGTAAAGCCTGGGGTCTGCAGGGGAAGCCTGGAGTCTGCAGGGAAAGCCTGGGGTCTGCAGGGAGATTCTGGGGTCTGCAAGGTAAGTATGAGGTCTGCAGGGACAGCCTGGAGTCTGCAGGGAGAGCCTGGGGTCTGCAGGAGAGCCTTGGGTCTGCAGGGAGAGCCTGGGGTCTGCAGGGAAAGCCTGGAGTCAGCAGGGAAAGCCTGGGGTCTGCAGGGAGAGCCTGGGGTCTGCAGGGAAAGTCTGAGGTCTGCAGGGAGAGCCTGGGGTCTGCAGGGAGAGCCTGGGGTCTGCAGGGAAAGTCTGAGGTTTGCAGGGAAAGTCTGAGGTCTGCAGGAGAGCCTGGGGTCTGCAGGAGAGCCGTGGGTCTGCAGGGAGAGCCTGGGGTCTGCAGGTAAAGCCTGGGGTCTGCAGGGGAAGCCTGGAGTCTGCAGGGAAAGCCTGGGGTCTGCAGGGAGAGCCTGGGGTCTGCAAGGAAAGTCTGAGGTCTGCAGGGAAAGCCTGGGGTCTGCAGGGAGAGCCTGGGGTCTGCAGGGAAAGTCTGAGGTCTGCAGGGAAAGTCTGAGGTCTGCAGGAGAGCCTGGGGTCTGCAGGAGAGCCGTGGGTCTGCAGGTAAAGCCTGGGGTCTGCAGGGGAAGCCTGGAGTCTGCAGGGAAAGCCTGGGGTCTGCAGGGAGATTCTGGGGTCTGCAAGGTAAGTATGAGGTCTGCAGGGACAGCCTGGAGTCTGCAGGGAGAGCCTGGGGTCTGCAGGAGAGCCTTGGGTCTGCAAGGAGAGCCTGGGGTCTGCAGGGAAAGCCTGGAGTCAGCAGGGAAAGCCTGGGGTCTGCAGGGAGAGCCTGGGGTCTGCAGGGAAAGTCTGAGGTCTGCAGGGAGAGCCTGGGGTCTGCAGGTAAAGCCTGGGGTCTGCAGGAAAAGCCAGGGGTCTGCAGGGAAAGCCTGGGGTCTGCAGGAGAGCCTTGGGTCTGCAGGGAGAGCCTGGGGTCTATCTTGGGTGACGTCAACCATGCAGTGTGGATTTAGGAAGCTATCCCGTGTCTAGTATCCCTCAGAGTTGGGGAACATTGCCTGAGCAGAAGGAAGCAACTGTTTTTCCAGGATAACCTTGTATGCGGCTTGATTCATACGCGCTTTGCAAAGCTGTTTGTTGAATTTTCTTTACCTAATCTTCAGCTTTGCCCAATACCAGGTCATCTAATGGTTAGACGGAGACCTGGAGAGGTGTACAAGCTACAGTGTTTTGCACCCACTGTGAAATTTGGTGGAGGATCGGTGATGATCTGGGGATGCTTCAGAAAGGCTGGAATTGGGCAGATTAAACTTTGCGAAGGACGTATGACTCAAGCCGCATACAAGGTTGCTGGAAACACAGTTGCTTCCTTCTGCTCAGGCAATGTTCCTCAACTCTGAGGACTGGTTTTTCCAGCAGGACAATGCGCCATGCCACACAGCTAGGTCAATCAATGTGTGGATGAAGAACCACCACATCAAAACCCTGTCATGGCCAGCCCAATCTCCAGACCTGAACCCCATTGAAAACCTCTGGAATGTAATCAAGAGGAAGATGGATAGTCACAAGCCATCAAACAAAGAAGAACTGCTTACATTTTTGCACCAGGAGTGGCATAAGGTCACCCAAAACCAGTGCGACAGACTGGTGGAAAGCAGCCAAGACGCATGAAAGCTGGGATTAAAAATCATGGTTATTCCATAAAATATTGATTTCTGATTTCTTCCTGAGGTAAAACATTATTAGTATTGTTGTTTCTAAATGATTATGAACTTGTTTTCTTTGCATTATTTGAGGTATGAAAGCAATGGATTGTTTTATTTTGACCATTTCTCATTTTCAGAAAAGAAATACAAAATTTATTGCTTGGAAATTTGGAGACGTTGTCAGTAGTTTATAGAATAAAAGAACAATTTACATTTTACTCAAAAATATAAAGAGAAAAATCAGGAAAACTGAAAATTTGGAAGTGGTCCCTTAATTTTTGCCAACGCTATATTATATATATATTTATATATATATATATATATATATATATATATATATATATATATATATATACACACAGTACAGACCAAAAGTTTGGACACACCTTCTCATTCAAAATGTTTTCTTTATTTTCAGGACTCTGAAAATTGTAGATTCACATTGAAGACATCCAAACTATGAATTAACACATGTGGAATGAAATACTTAAAAATGTGTGAAACAACTGAAAATATGTCTTATATTCTAGGTTCTTCAAGGTAGCCACCTTTTGCTTTGATTACTGCTTTGCACACTCTTGGCATTCTCTTGATGAGCTTCAAGAGGCAGTCACCGGAAATGGTTTTCCAACAGTCTTGAAGGAGTTCCCAGAGATGCTTAGCACTTGTTGGCCCTTTTGCCTTCATTCTGCTGTCCAGCTCACCCCAAACCATCTCGATTGGGTTCAGGTCATCTGGCGTAGCACCCCATCACTCTCCTTTTTAGTCAAATAGCCCTTACACAGCCTGGAGGTGTGTTTGGGGTCATTGTCCTGTTGAAAAATAAATGATGGTCCAACTAAACGCAAACCGGATGGAATAGCATGCCGCTGTAAGATGCTGTGGTAGCCACGCTGGTTCAGTATGCCTTCAATTTTGAATAAATCCCCAACAGTGTCACCAGCAAAGCACCCCCACACCAGCACACCTCCTCCTCCATGCTTCACGGTGGGAACCAGGCATGTAGAGTCCATCCGTTCACCTTTTCTACAAAGACACGGTGGTTGGATCTCAAATTTGCACTCATCAGACCAAAGCACAGATTTCCACTGGTCTAATGTCCATTCCTTGTGTTCTTTACCCAAACAAGTCTCTTCTGCTTGTTGCCTGTCCTTAGCAGTGGTTTCCTAGAAGCTATTTTACCATGAAGGCTGCTGCACAAGTCTCCTCTTAACAGTTGTTCTAGAGATGAGAAGGTGTGTCCAAACTTTTGGTCTGTACTGTATATATACAGTATATATACTGCTCAAAAAAATAAAGGGAACACTAAAATACCATTTTATTGTTTAAGTGTTCTCCCTATTTTTTTGAGCAGTATATACAGTATATATTATAACAATGTAACCTGATTAGTGTAGAATATTCCGAGTGATTATAATATTACTCAATGATAACACCTCGTGTTATTGCTACATACGGTTATAAAAATAATATCGTTATAATGATAATAAAAAATAATAGAAAGTAATAATATTTTAATAAACAAAGGAGGAGTGCGATTTCTCTTCCCGGGTCACAGATCATTTTATGCAGCTTGAAAACCACAAGTAAATTAAAAATAACAGAGATTTGATGAAGTTTCCCCGGTGGCTGCGGCCGGCGTCTCTGGCCCAATACTGCGCCCCTCCGGTTCCAGCTGATTTGTACGATGTGAGGAGCCGACATTAATAACCATTCTCTGTATATCACATTCCTCGATATGAAAACCTGCCAGACATCACATCACTGCACCATTGTCATCAAGTTGCAATATTAATTCTCTCGGTTTCCTCAGTTCTCTGGATCAAAACCGACTGTTTTCAACTTCTCCCAGGCAACAGAGAACTAAGACATTGGCGGAATTTCAAGATATGAGATTCCTTCCTGCTCCTTCCTCTAAAGAAAAGAGCTTCTCATAACGAACGCGCGTCCAGGTGCAGACTTGGCAGAAAGTCACAAATATCTGCTTAAAATATAAATAATTACATATTTCTATAGAACAAGTGAAAATGAAGGACATAGAAGTGCAGCGGCAAGAGACGATCTATCGGGAAGGACAACGGAGAACTGAAGATAGATGGATAATAGATAGATAATAGATAGATAGATAATAGATAGATAATAGATAGATAGATAATAGATAGATAATAGATAATAGATAGATAATAGATAGATAATAGATAGATAGATAGATAGATAGATAATAGATAGATAATAGATAGATAATAGATAGATAGATAGATAATAGATAGATAGATAGATAGATAGATAATAGATAGATAATAGATAGATAATAGATAGATAATAGATAGATAGATAATAGATAGATAATAGATAGATAATAGATAGATAGATAATAGATAGATAATACATAGATAATAGATAGATAATAGATAGATAATAGATAGATAATAGATAGATAGATAGATAATAGATAGATAGATAGATAATAGATAGATAGATAGATAATAGATAGATAGATATATAATAGATAGATAGATAGATAATAGATAGATAATAGATATATTATAGATGATAGATAATAGATAGATAATAGATAGATAATAGATAGATAGATAATAGATAGATAGATAATAGATAGATAGATAGATAATAGATAGATAGATAATAGATAGATAGATAATAGATAGATAATAGATAGATAATAAATAGATAGATAATAGATAGATAATAGATATATAATAGATAGATAATAGATAAATAGATAGAAAATAGACGATAGATAATAGATAGATAATAGATAGATAGATAATAGATAGATAATAGATAGATAGATGATAGATAGATAATAGATAGATAATAGATAATAGATAGATAGATAATAGATAGATAATAGATAGATAGATAATAGATAGATAATAGATAGAAAGATAATAGATAGATAATAGATAGATAGATAATAGATAGATAATAGATAGATAATAGATAGATAATAGATAGATAGATAGATAATAGATAGATAGATAATAGATAGATAATAGATAGATAATAGATAGATAGATAATAGATAGATAATAGATAGATAGATAGATAATAGATAGATAGATAGATAATAGATAGATAGATAGATAGATAATAGATAGATAGATAATAGATAGATAATAGATAGATAGATAATAGATAGATAATAGATAGATAATAGATAGATAATAGATAGATAATAGATAGATAGATAGATAGATAATAGATAGATAGATAGATAGATAGATAGATAATAGATAGATAGATAGATAATAGATAGATAGATAATAGATATATAATAGATGATATATAATAGATAGATAATAGATAGATAATAGATAGATAATAGATAGATAGATAATAGATAGATAATAGATAGATAATAAATAGATAGATAATAGATAGATAATAGATAGATAATAGATATATAATAGATAGATAATAGATAAATAGATAGAAAATAGACGATAGATAATAGATAGATAATAGATAGATAGATAATAGATAGATAATAGATAATAGATAGATAGATAATAGATAGATAATAGATAGATAATAGATAGATAATAGATAGATAATAGATAGAAAGATAATAGATAGATAATAGATAGAAAATAGATAGATACATAGATAATAGAGAGATGGTAGATAGATAATAGATAATAGATAGATAGATAATAGATAGATGAATAGATAATAGATAGATAATAGATAGATAATAGATAGATAGATAATAGATAGATGAATAGATAATAGATAGAGGGATAGATAGATAATAGATAGATAATAGATAGATAGATAATAGATAGATAGATAATAGATAAATAGATAGATAATAGATGATAGATAATAGACTTCAAGAAAGAGAACTATGATAATCCATAACTCCCACCCTGGATGTGCCCCCGTCAGTCCTTCCTACAGTCCATATTCCCTATTGCACATTTGCTTTGGCAAAACCAATGTGTATTTAGTGCTGCAAATAAAGATTCTTTTGATTTGATAACAGAAAAATAATAGATACAGTGTAAATCCATAGTTTCCCTTCTGTTCTCTATACAGTCACATCTGCAGGTTTTTCCCTCCGCTCTCTATAAAGACACATCTGCAGGTTTTCCCCTCCGTTCTCTATACAGTCACATCTGCAGGTTATTCCCTCCCTCTCTATACAGACACATCTGCAGATGTGTCTGTATAGAGAGCAGAAGGAAAAACCTGCAGATGTATCTATATAGAGAGCGGAGGGAAAAACTTGCAGATGGGTCTTTATAGGCAGCGGAGGGAAAAACCTGCAGGTTTTTCCCTCCACTCACTATACAGACACATCTGCACTTTTTTCCCTCCACTCTCTATAAAGACATATCTACAGGTTTTTCTCACTATGTGACATGAAATCAGAATAACCTTTCCTGTTTCAGGTCAATTTGGAACCAAATTTATTTATATTTGACAAATGCCAGAATAATGAGAGAGAGAATGTTTTCAGGCATTTTTATTACTTTCTGCACAGTGAAAAGTTTCCATACACTAAGAGTACTGTGCCTTTAAACAATATGGTACCGCCCATATGATGTCATGTCTTTGGAAGCTTCTGATAGGCTTATTGGCAACATCTGAGTCAATTACAGACACACCTGTGGATGTATTTAATGCACACCTGAAACACACGACTTCTTTGTGTAGCATCATGGGAAAGTCAAAAGAAATCAGCCAAGATCTCAGGAGGAGAATTGTGGACTTGCACAAGTCTGGTTCATCCTTGGGTACAATTTCCAGATCCCTGAAGGTGCCTCGTTCATCTGTACAAACAATTATACACAAGTACAAACAAGATGGGAATGTCCAGCCATCATACTGCTCAGGAACGAGATGGGTTATGTGTACAAGAGATGAACGTGCTTTGCTCAGACATAGGTGTACTGCCCCAGCAGCAGTCGAACCACTCGGATCCGGGTGTCGCTACTCGTGGCTCGAGGGTCTCCGGATCCGAAGGCTCAGGGTCACTCTAAAACGTGATGGGGGGTTATTTACAGGGGAATTAGATAGTTCGTGACACCACCCGTGGTGTGCGGCAATAGGGAGCACCGCCGCTGACGTTGGGAGTACCCAGGGTGATGTAGCGGGGGCAGCTAGATGATGTTACCCTCCACGGGTAGGGAAGGCCCTGGGACTCTAGATGGTGGAATGGATTGCAGGGGGAGTGCAGGCTCGCTGGTATCAGGGGCTGATTAGGTACTCACTCAGAAGGAAAGCAGACACTGAAAACGTGGCAAACAAAGTCTCTGGGTGCCGCTGCCCTCTTGGGGGAGCCCGTCTGGTTTCCGTCCCCTGCAGTAATGCCCGATGGTCCGGAGCCTGCCTCCGTGCACAGATTCTAGTAGTGTCCAAGTGGCCCGTAAGCTTGGAGCTTTCCAGGCCCCTCTCTCTACTATTGGTAGTAGAGGAGCTTGCTATCAGGAGCTCACACTTGGGATTTCAGTGGACTGCTTTGTTTGGAAAGCCCTATCCTCCTCGTTGTGCTAGTGCCCCCGATCTCTGAGCTTCATGGGAACAGTCCATAAAGGCCCTATCCTCCGCAGGTTAATTGCTGGGTTGCTTGAAATCTCTCCCCGACCTAGGGTCCAGTACCCCGACGTGCTTTCGGCCCCAGATCGGCTATTGGACTGCAGCTGCCGACCGTCCTCCTAGACTAAGCAAGGCACCCAGTCTCAATATCTCGCGACCGGGTCTCTTACTCCTCCGGGTCCAGACCACCGTCTGCAACCCAAGCTACTTCTCCCCTGGGAACTCCAACTCCCAGTTTTTTCACACTTTGCTCCCCTGGAGCTGACTGTCTTAACACCTCCCACCTCCCTGCCTGACCCCTAGGTGGGCAGCCCTATTCCAGCTTAGCAGCCCACTGGTGTGCCTGACAGGGTGTGGTGTGAGGTGTGATTAGGATTTTTAGATGCTGATGGAGGCAGTACTGCAAGTTGGGAACCCAGAACCATGGAGAGTTGAGTCCTGCACTAGGGGACAAAGAGCGTGTAGTACCCTGTGACGACCTGACTAGTCCAGGGGCGTCACATTTGCATATCAACCCAAGAACAAAAGCAAAAGACCTTTTGAAGATGCTGGTGGAAGCTGGTAAGAATGTGTCATTATCCACAGAGAAACGAGTACTGTATCAAAATGGGCTGAAAAACCACTCTGCCAGGAAGAAGCCATTAGTCCAAAAGAAACAGAAAGAAGCCAGATTAATGTTTGCAAATGCACACAGGAACAAAGACCTTCATTTTTGGAGCATCCTATGGTCTGACAAAACTAAATTTGAACTGTTTGGCCATAATGACCATCGTTACATTTAGAGGAAAATAGGAGAAGCTTTGAAGCCTAAGAATACCATCCCAACTGTGACACACGGGGGCTGCAGCATCATGTTGTGGGGTTGTTTTGCTGCAGGAGGGATTGGTGCACTTCACAAAATAGATGGCATCATGAGAAAAGAAGATTACGTGGCAACACTGAAGAACATCTCAAGGAACGTAAAGCTTGATAGATAGATAGATACATAGATAGATAGATGGATGGATAGATAGAGACATGATCATATATACACTACAGACCAAACGTTTGGACACACCTTCTCATTCAAAGAGTTTTCTTTATTTTCAGGACTCTGAAAATTATAGCTTCACATTGAAGGCATCAAAACTATGAATTAACACATGTGGAATGAAATACTTAAAAAAATGTGAAACAACTGAAAATATGTCTTATATTCTAAGTTCTTCAAAGTAGCCACATTTTGCTTTCACTACTACTTTGCACACTCTTGGCATTCTCTTGATGAGCTTCAAGAGGTAGTCACCGGAAATGGTTTTCCAACAGTCTTGAAGGAGATCCCAGAAATGTTTGCACTTGTAGGCCCTTTTTTGCCTTCACTTTGCGGTCCAGCTCACCCCAAACCATCTCGATTGGGTTCAGGTCTGGTGACTGTGAAGGCCAGGTCATCTGGCGTAGCACCCCATCACTCTCCTTCTTAGTCAAATAGCCCTTACACAGTCTGGAGGTGTGTTTGGGGTCATTGTCCTGTTGAAAAATAAATGATGGTCCAACTAATCGCAAACCGGATGGAATAGCATGCCGCTGCAAGATGCTGTGGTAGCCATGCTGGTTCTGTATGCCTTCAATTTTGAATAAATCCCCAACAGTGTCACCAGCAAAGCACCCCCACACCATCACACCTCCTCCTCCATGCTTCACGGTGGGAACGAGGCATGTAGGGTCCATCCATTCACCTTTTCTACAAAGACACGGTGGTTGGATCCAAAGATCTCAAATTTGGACTTATCAGACCAAAGAACGGATTTCCACTGGTCTAATGTCCATTCCTTGTGTTCTTTAGCCCAAACAAGTCTCTTCTGCTTGTTGCCTGTCCTTAGTAGTGGTTTCTTAGCAGCTATTTTACCATGAAGGCCTGCTGCACAAAGTTTCCTCTTAACAGTTGTTCTAGAGATGAGAAGGTGTGTCCAAACTTTTGTTCTGTACTGTATATAGTATTTATATTTTTTGTATGTATCTTACACACATCCTTATTGTGGGGGGGCAGTTCGGGAGGTGGGTGGGGGGTTCACAGATATACCTTAGGCACAGGATTATACCGAGTGTCGGTCTTATCGTTTCCTATCGTTTCTGAATGTTTTGCCTAATTTCCTCTCTTACATCCTGAATATGGAGCGGTGATTATTAGTGAAATTAGACCTTAGAATGATATAATGATAAATTAATTAAGCCGCGCACTCGGCTGCAGCCTCTATAAATTACCTGTAAGGGCCCAAACATCAGGGATTAGAGGTAATAAAATAGCTTTTTCCAGACATAAGTGAGAAACAACCAATAATATTTCTCCGCACCGTATATTCCTAATAAAAGCTATTTTTATTATGATAATGAAGCATTTTTATTCCCGGCCCATAAAGTGGTCAAAGTGTTTAATTTTCTAAAAAACCATTTCCTGGATCAAAATGCATAAACACATTACTAACAAGTATAAAATATAAAAGTCCAGAGGACGCCGGCCTCCGAAGCCGGGAAATCATAAAAAAGGCAAAAGTAAAGTTTACTACAGGAAGACGAGACCTAACAAACCTTTATCTGCAGGCGATATAACGCCGTAATTACAGCCGTCCTGCTTCTGAAACGCCGCGCGGAGAGAGTGAAAGCTGCAGACTTTATGGGGTTTTATAATGTACAAGGTGTCTGGGTTAGGACAGGCGGTAAAGTCCATCTCTGCCGGATAAACAGCTTCCACCGGATTCGTCCTCGTACGGTACAATTCCATTAATCCATTGAACAGGATATCCTGATAATCTGCCACTGAATAAAATATTCCAATGCTCAAAAAATGAAGGTCCATCCCAAAAAGTGATGATATATTGTTTGGATGTGTCGTTTCGGTGTAGTTTTGGACTTTGAGTTTAGCAAAAAGATTTGCGGGTGCCTAGTCTGGCATTGGCATCGGTACCGAGTGGACCAGGTCCATATGACCTTCATTGTCTGGCACTTGAACACCAGCATCCGGCACCTCTGGGATTTAATGATGGGTGATGGCTAGATTTGGGCAGATCAGTTCTCTGGACTTTGGTACATTGGCCCAGTCAGTATTCTCTGACCGCGATTCTTATACTCTGGGATCATCGATGCTGGCAAGACAACCACACACTCAACCATCACATAACACGGGAGCTCTTCCGCTAGGACTGGGCTAGGGTAGGTGATAGGGTGGCCATCATGAGGTATGGGACCGCTTGCCCACTAGTTCAGGAACCCGGGAGACGGGGCACCAATAGGGGAGTTAGGAACCATCACACTCAGTAGTCAGTCGGTTCCGGGCGCAGCAAGCGCCAGGTCACAGTCAGAAGGAGATAAGCAGAGACACAGACAGTTCGGGGCCCATGGTCTGGAGCTGGAAGCTCGACCTGGGTTCTTAGAAAAGAAGGAGGATTCCAGGGTTTGCGGAGAGTGCAGAAGGCACCCGTGACCTGTTCTATGGCCCAGGAGCTGGGTGTGGAGGGAAACTGTCGAAAGGAGACGCACAGAAGGAAACACCGGCCTCGACATCTGAAGTATCCCGGATCGGCTGAAGCCCATCACAGCGTAGCTCGGTGCTCCATCGATAGTATGCTTCCAGTGAGTAAAAAAACTTCAACTGCACACTCTGTGTCGTCCCATTACTGCTAGCGCTTCAAACATCACGCCCCTTCGACATAGGCGACTTCCGCTACTACCATCCTCCCTGAGGCCTAGCTCTACCTGTGGAGAGCTGCAACACCCGAGCTGCATTACCATCGGCCCCAACACAGAGAGACCTCCCACAGCGGTGGCTCCTATATTAGCCACACACCACAGGTGGCGTCACGAACAACTACTCCCATCACCCCCATCCCCATCTTTATTGACACTGCTGGGGTCATGGAACCGGGCAAGGCCACCGCTGCAACCCAGAAGTAGAACCGCTGCCCGGTGATGAGTAACCTCGACCCCTTGGGCATGGCACTTCCTTTTTTTACAGTGATTTTCCTGTCTAATCACTGCCATGCCAATACTTGACATTGCTGTGATGGGGTCGGGAGTGCGTTTTGTAGAAACAAACGCTTACTGAACATTACCGACTTTTGAACAAAGTGTTTCGAATGCCGAGACCAAAAGAACCGGCCAAGGCTCGTACCAAATCTGAAATTGTGGAACACAAACTGAACAGGTTAGCACATCTCTAGATATAACCAGATACGAAGGATGAAGAATGATCAGGATGAATGGCTTACCCAGGACACCCCAATAATTATGCCGCCTGAATACCTTCTAAGACCAGATATTGCCTTTCGGAGTGCCTCCTTTACAAAGTTATATTGCCCAGTTAAAGCCCTCACAATTAATGTGTCTTACAGGACAGAGGGTCATGGGGCAGGAAGCCTATTGCACCAGTAGCACCCAAGGGGCAAGGGGTTTGAATAGTCGTCGCCGGATCGGTGATGTCGGGTCTGGGGATGTTATGGGTGGCTCTGCCCGGCTTCGTGGCCCCGAGGTGTACAAAAAAAGGGAAGGATGATGGGGATAGTTTTTCTCGAGACGCTACCTGAGGTGTATGGCCAGGGATTAGCCGCCACTGCTGTCGCTGTCCTCCGGGGCGGATGGTTGTAGCAGTTAAGATGATTCCCCACAGGTGGAGCGTGATCCGGGGAGGATGATGAGGGGAGTAGTGGCCGTTGGCGTTGAAGCGCAGGGTGCCGGCAAGGACAGGCAGACACAGTCTTTGCAGTTTCAAGGTTTCTTTACTCACAGTCCCGGTTGCCACTCCTGGAGTACCAGTCACCGCCGTGCTGGGCCCCAGTCGATCCCGAGCAATTCAAGGTCACCACCGGTGTTCCCACTGTGAGTCTTTTCTGGTCGAGGTTCTTCCAATCCCGGTGTATGTGGAATGTGGAACTGGTCGCGAGTGTTTCCTGCACTCACCGCAGACCCTGGAATCCCGTGTAGCTGTAAAGAACCCGGGCTGAGCTACCTGCTCCAAGCCGCGGATCCTATGGCGCTCCCAAAAGTGAGAGGTGAAAGACAATTGGACCGAGGTCCCAACTGAGTCCCTCACCCCAAACTGTGCCCGGGGTTGACTGACTATGTGTGAAGATGCTCCTTCCTTTTCTTTCAAGTGGTGCCCGCCCCCCAGGTGGTTGTCCTAGTGACCGGGAAAGTCCCATGCTCCGTGATGGCCACCCCCCTATCTACCCCAGGCCATCCCCCTGTGGGGAAGCACCTAACAGTCTGTGGTTTGTGAATGTGAGAAACACCAGCGATTAACCTCTCCTTACCCGGGATGAGTACCGCACCTTAAGTGAGGTGGAGTACCCTGTGGCAACTGAAGCCTCAGGGGCGCCACACTCTCTGGTCTTCCAACTGTTTCGGCGTCATGGTCAAATTGGCACCTATCAGGAGGCATCCAGCCCAAAGTCCGCAGCATTAGCTCGGCCCCGGATCTGTACTGCTTGTGAGTCCACTGTTACTTTTTTATTTTGCAGTTTTGTTCCCTAAGCAATTTACTGCCCGGACCAGGAGAGTGGGAAATTGAGAATTGAAGGCTCCTAGATCCTCAGAGTGGCGGAAGCTTCAGGTGCCCTCGCTGCAGAATAATGATGGTCACCCACCGTCTGCTGCCCAAGATAACTCAGGAATGGCTGAATACGTAAGACTTCACAAAAGAGGACGACTCAAGGATTTCTATTTCCAGGTCATTCCTGGCTAATAAGGGGATATGCTCTTCAATTGTCTGCAGCCGTCCCTCAGTATCTGGCACAAAAGTGCTGATGGTTTCAAAAAGTAAAGTTTCAAAAGCAATGTAATCTCCCGTTCCGAGCCGCTCCGCAAACAGAACATTTTGGACATTTCTGTAGCATTAACATGCATGCACATCAAAGGCAAAATGTGATGAGCGTCTTATTTTTTATTTTCCGAGTCGGAGAATATTTGTCAGTAGCTTTAGCTTGGAGAAGATATGTTAAATATTTAAGGAAAAAATGTATCTGGAAATTTTAATGACTTTGGTACATTTCTTGTTTTTTTTTTTCTCTCTTTCTCACTTTTTGGATTCAGAAAAAGCAGCAGGATCACAGGAATGGAAGATAAGATGAATGCATTTTCTCCAACCACCTGCGTCTTAATGAAATATTCAGAATGGACATGACATAGCTTGATATTATAGAGCGTGTGACATCCGTACAATGTATCGCTGACAATACAAAACCCACAAAATGCAAAAACAGCGTCAATGATTTCTAGAAGGAAGTCGCTCCTCCACTACAAAGAATAAAGAGTGTAATGAAGTTTGGCCGTCGCTGGTTGTAATCACTGTTACTTTGTTCTTCATCCAGTCTCTTTCTAGTAAGTGTTTTATCTCACTCCGGTGCTCAATTTGCATCTGCATTGCACAGTAATGTGGCATAATGTCCTCCGTGGTACTGGTTTCCAGTGTTTGTTCCCCCAGAGCAGGATTTAAGAAAGGCCAGGGAGCCCTATAAGGGCGAATAAGCCCATGATGATCGGGAGGGTGCTAGGGCTCAAGGGGTTAATATTTTAAATGCAAGAGGGCATTTTATGGGATGATGAGATTGGTGGAGAGGGGGCAGTGGTGATTGGCGGGATAGTGTTGGGGACTGGCTGATTAAGGGGGTATATAGGTGGGAGAGGGAGTGGTTACCTCCTCTTTCGGTGCTAAGAAGATCAGCGTGGACCACCCACCCGCCCTAGTTAATTCTAAAAAAAAATAATAAAAAAAAAAGATTATGGATAAATAAGAACGAAAACCTTTGTTTGTCACAGCGGGGGGGATAGGTCCGTTTTCATAGGCTGGGAGTACCGATATTCGGTTGGTAGTACGAAGTCACTAATGGGTAGTGGCTTCGTAAAGAAATTAGGAACTTGTGGGCGTAGGTCCTGCAGGTTCGGGGGAGGGGTATTTAAGAATGGAACGTTAATACCTCACACCTTGGGTCGGTTTGGTCACGGCCGAGGTGGGCCTTTGGGCCGGTTAGAGGCTACGGTCTCGGGATAGGAACAATTGGTTGCTTCTGGGACGGACCTATCAGTGTTTGGTTTTATTGGTGTTTGGAAGGTATATATATCAGTTATGGTTTAATAAAAGGGCAGCATGTTGAGCCGCGGAAAAGATATATATATATATATATATATACTTGTTAAAATAAAGCTGTGGCCATTCGTCCAATAGAAGTTGTATTGTCGTTATTTATAGGTATAGTAATTAAGTGGGGTATAATTAATGAAGACAGAGGTATCCCTCATAGATTCGTCATGGCCTCCATCAAGGGCACCTCGCTGCTCCGTCATCTGTCCGCACTGAGGGCAGAAACCGAGAACGCCAAATATTGATTGGATTCAAATTGATTTTTTGCTTTTTCGCTTAGAATTTTGTTAATTGATACAAATAAACTGTTAACACTTTTATTTATGAAAGCTTCGTACTCTGCGGCACTTTTTCCAAACCATCCTGAAACTTTTGAACAATCCTGTTTTCAGATATATATGGTAGGACATCGGAAAAAATGCCTTATATCCAATTTGTTATGGCCGGTAATGGAAGCTTTCCTGCGACCAACATACATCAGTTCTGTCAGATTATAGACGGCGCAGTTAGTGCTCAACACACAAGTTAAACATTCTCTCATTAACTGTCAGTCAAGACGGCGCTCACCCCGAACAGCATGACAGCGCGGCGTTCTCCAGCACAATCTGTACCGCTCCGGTATGTTCCCCCGTAAACGGCTGCTCCGGTCTGTACAAATCACAGACAAAGTGAATGTATATATGACCTCCCATAGCTGCAACGCCGCCACCTTCGCATGGAGAGATATCATCTGCAATCTATGAACCAAGCCCTGAGCTATTTATTATGTCTGTGTCTCTATTAAATTCTAATCAAATGCCAGGACACTTTATTGACAGGAACAAATACTCGTCATTGCCAAATGCAGATTGCATTAGGGACTTTGGATAGGGACTGTAGGAGGGATGGACAGGGGCACATCTGGAGTAGAGACTGTAGGAGGGATGGACAGGGGCACATCCAGGGTGGGGACTGTAGGAAGGATGGATGGGGCACATCCAGGGTGGTGACTGTAGGAAGGATGGATGGGGCACATCCAGGGTAGGGACTGTAGGAAGGATGGATGGGGCACATCCAGGGTAGGGACTGTAGGAAGGATCGATGGGGGCACATCCGGAGTGGAGACTGTAGGAAGGATGGATGGTGGTGCATCCAGGGTAGGCACTGTAGGAAGGATGGATGGGGTGCATCCAGGGTGGGGACTGTAGGAAGGATGGATGGGGTGCATTCATGGTGGGGACTGTAGGAAGGATGGATGGGGGTACATTCGGGGTGGGGACTGTAGGAAGGATAGATGGGGTGCATCCAGGGTGGGGACTGTAGGAAGGATAGATGGGGGCACATCCAGGGTGGGGACTGTAGGAAGGATTGATGGGGTGCATCCAGGGTGGTGACTGTAGGAAGGATTGATGGGGGCACATCCAGGGTGGGGACTGTAGGTAGGATGGATGGGGGTACATTCGGGGTGGGGACTGCAGGAAGGATAGATGGAGTGCATTCAGGGTGGTGATTGTAGGAAGGATGGATGGGATGCATCCAGGGTGGGGACTGTAGGAAGGATGGATGAGGTGCATCCAGGGTGGGGACTGTTGGAAGCATGGGTGGGGGTACATTCGGGGTGGGGACTGTAGGAAGGATAGATATGAGCACGTCCATGGTGCGGACTGTAGAAAGGATGAACAGGGGCACATCCGGAGTGGGACCTGTAGGAAGGATGGATGGGGGCACATCCAATTTAGGGACTGTATGAAGGCTGGATGGGGACACATCCAGGGTGGGTGCTATGGATGTCCAGGGCTTATCATAGTTCTCTTTCTCGCAGCCTACAGCCTGTGCTCACATACTGCGCTGCTATCTCCACTGCACTCTCTTCTTTCAGGCCCACCTACATGTATCAGGGCTTTATGGGGATGGGAGCTTGGATTGATACTCTGTAGCTGAGCCCGGAATGACATCACCCTCTTCAGAACTGCTAGGTATAGAGGAGTCAGGCACTGTTGGACAGGCTCCATCTGAGGAAGCAGCTTACTGATTTCCAGGTGGAATATTTCTGTTGGGCTATAATCCCACCATAACCAATCTGGGTAAGTGTGAGGGCCCCAGACTTTGTTGCCATACAGGACAATTGGGACGATGATGGAACTGAAGATTTTTAGCTAGACCCTCACTGGTGGCTTCAGATGATAGAGTGTCATTCAGAGGCCATAGAAGGTTCTCCAGATCTTGTCTATTAGGGTCTCGATAGCTTGTTTGAAATGCCCTGACTGGTGAATTTACAGGCACAGATAGATGTATTTGTCAGTTCCTTTAGCGCAGTTGTTTAGCATAAATGAAGGTGCTGGTGTGATCTTCTCTTTGTAGGTTGTCTTGGAGGCCTTTCTCGGTTAGTGACAGCAGAAGTAGGTCATCTGCATACAGCAGGTATTGCACCTGGGCGTCATTGAGGGTGAGACCTTGTCCCGCAGAGGATTCCAGAGTGATCACTGATGTTCACTCATTGATGTAAATGTTGAGGAGCATCGGACTTAGGTTGCAGCCCTGTCTGACTCCCATGCGGAAATAAGCCGTTCTTCTACCGTTCACACTCACACTACAGAGGTTCTCGGTGCAGGACCTTTTGATGATGTTGTAGGTCTTTCCTCCTATTCTGTTCTCCATCAATTTAAGGAATAAGCCAGGGGCCACACTGAGTCAAAGGCCTTTTTAAAGTCCGCAAAACAAGGGAATATCTTCCGGTGCTTTGTCTTGTGGACGTAGCTCTGGGTGAGGCTGTGCATGGTGTAGATGTGGTCCGTAGTGCGGGGGATTGGCTTGAACCCAGCTTGGTTCTTGCTGAAGACATTGTGCTTGGTGAGAATGTTATCTATCATTATTTTACTTACCGTATTTTTCGGATTATAAAACGCACTTTTCCTCCCAAAAATTTGTTAGGAAAATGAGGGGTGCTTTTTATAATCCGAATATAGGTTACCGGGAGGTGGTGGACAATGGTCACAGGAGGCTGGGGCAATGCTGCGAGCTGCGGGCGCTATGTTGCAAGTGCTGTGCTACGGGCTGCTGTGCTGGGGATGGGGGCTGTGATGAGGGGGCCATCCTGCAAATGTCGGAGATATGGACTTCAAATAATGGCGCCCGGAGTCGTCGTGTGCGCAGATGGAGCTCTTGGCTCAAGATCTCATGTGCGCATGCGCCGCCTCTGGCCCATTGATCTCCCTGCAATGGCCTTAATGAAGGTGGTGCGTGCGCAGGTGAGATCTCGGCTGGTCATTGAGCCAACAGCTCAATCTGCGCATGCGCCGACTCTGGGCACCATTTCTATGAAGCCTGCACCGCTGACAGTTGCTGGATGCTCCCAGCCTGACTTGTGAACTATCTGCTCATATTTACTTGGGACTCTTGTCCTTTTGATGAGGTGGGCTAGCACAGCAAGGCCACCACAGATCAGATAGGCTGATTGTGAGGAAACCCCTTTATCTAGAACGTTGAAAGAACACAGATATACTGTGTTATGCCTATAGCAGATCCTCGGGGGTGGGGCATGGTCTAGAGAGACCCTCCTTGATATTTCTTGAATCCCTGTGTCAAGCCCCATCCCCTGAAGCGTACTTACTTGCCATTTCTGTTGGATTGATTGCAGGTTTAAGTTCTGCCCCAAGTCCCTCCAAACCAGGTAGAGCCATCCATTTTTGGGTAAACTTGATCTGTTTTTAGCCAAGATCAGGCGTTAGGCATTTTTGACATTTTCCTTTAGAAAAGAGAAGACCACAATGCCTTATGACGAGGATACACCAAATTAGTAAATGATGTCTCTCTTCGGACACTGCAATATAAATGACCCTGCTGGGAAGTCATCAATATACCGGGGGCTCCTGCAATGTGCAGGGCTGGATATCCTGTGCCCCCGGTGTCATCCCCGGTATTGTCTGCCATCTGCTTTACACAAGAAATAAACAAGCCATTATGACAATCCCACAAACAGAGCGCGGTATTGATTCCTCGCGAAGATATCTCCTAAATAGCAATGTAACAAGAGAGTCTGCGCCTCGTCTCACAGATACACATATTCGGGATGCAATCTTCTTCAAGGTAAACGCATTTTTTGAAGGACCCCTGTGGAGGACTTGATAATCTGCAAGCCTCAAAGAACTTTGCAATAAATATTTTTACGATGCATTGAAATTGTGCTATAAGGGCTGTAATAGATTTACACGGCAGTGTGAATTATTACCCAGAAGAGCTGACAATCTCCTGCCTCTAACGGCTTTTATCAAGGTTAATGACAGTGTTCAGCAAACTCAGGAGAAACTCGGATGTGAAAACAGAAACAAATCATATTTTGTCCCCTGAAGTTTTAGCACATTCATAAAAGGGGCTTTAGATCTATTCACAGCGTGCTGTGACGACCCCTCCACAGCAGAATATACGATGGGCCAGGATGTGAGGAGCCGCCTGTCACTAGACAGGTTGCATGTCTCCGACACGGCTGTGCCGATGGTTGTTATTACTATGTGTAAATGTCTGTTACACTGGGATACTGGGCTATGCGAGGACTGGGCAGCTCCGGTCCGGCCCTGCTGAGACTGGCAGGTGGTGGCATTCATGGACATGGCCTTCCCAGTCATTAAAGCTGGCAGTCAGAACGTCTCATCTCTTGGCTTCAACTTCCACAAAGAGGATTCACCATCATCAGTCCCAAGGAGAGCCGGGCACCAATATGGGAGAATACCTGGGATGCCAGAATGGAGACACAATATTAGGCCAAGGTCGGATGAGAGTAGAGAATCGGATGTGAGAGAATCACTAGGGGGCGCCCTTCTGTGTAACTTGATCTCCACTAACCGAATGTCGGTAAAATCCATCACCGAGAAACTTAGATGGATCCAGAAGTGTCTGTCTCTACAAAAATTGGGAGAAGGTCTTTGTCTCTTTACAGGAAAGGGGCAGGGCTTTATCTCTCTAAGGGAAGTGGGGGCGGGACTTTGTCTCTCTACAGGAAGTGGGTTCGGGACTTTGTCTCTCTACAGGAAGTGGGGACGGGACTTTGTCTCTCTACAGGAAGTGAGGGCAGTTCTTTGATTCTTTACAGGAAGTGGAGGAGGGTCTTTATCTCTCTATAGGAAATGGGGGTGGAACTTTGTCTCTCTACAGGAGTTGGGGGCGGGACTTTGTCTCTCTACAGGAAGTGGGGTTTGGACTGTCACTCTACAGGAAGTGGGGGTGGGACTGTCACTCTCTACAGGAAGTGGAGGAGGGTCTTTATCTCTACAGGAAGTAAAGATGGGACTTTTTTTCTTTACAGGAAGTGGGGATTGGTCTTTATCTCTCGAGAGGAAGAGGGGGTGGGACTTTGCCTCTCTACAGGAATTGGGGGTGGGACTTTGTCTCTCTACAGGAAGTAGGGGTAGGCTTTGTCTCTCTAAAAGAAGTGGGGGTGGTTCTTTGTCTCTCTGGAGGAAGTGGGGGTGGAACTTTGCCGCTCTACATGAATTGGGGGTGGGCTTTATCTCTTTATGGGAAGTGAGGTGGGACTTTGTGTATCCAGAGGAAGGAGGGATTGTCTTTGTCTCTTTACAGGAAGCGGCGCGGGCCTTTTTGTCTCTACATGAAGTGTCAAGCATAATATAGGCATAACACAAATGTAGACTTTCAACTAAGAGCAGACAAACCATTGGACAATAGCAAAAGTGATGCATTCTGGGAAGTGGTATACTATACCAGTGGCCATCACAGCGCCCCTATGGGCTGTGCAGTCAATTCCTATTCACATCTCCTGATTTCTGGGTGATTGGCAGCAGGGTTTGGAGATTTGTGGATGAAGTGTTGCAGCAGCAGGGGGGCATGGATGCCACATACTTCGGCCCTCGCAAGACACCCCATGTACGCTGAGCTGCTGACCATCACTCACCTGATACAACACATCAATCCCTCCGTATACATTCTGCACATATTTGCCTGCAGAATATTTCTATAAAGCCAGGAATTTCTTGAAGATTTTTTTAATTCTCCAGACCAGATCAGATTAACAAATTCCCGCAATTGACTCCAGCTTTGTCTTTCGGAGAATCAAACAAAATAAAATTCATAGCTTCATAAAATGTATGACCTATTTCAAGCAAACTTCAGGAAATACATGGTGCCGCCTGCGCTCTGAAGACCTCCCGCCAGTGTCGGACCGCACGGCTTCAATTTAACACCTCTTGACCTCTCTCCACGCAATGATACTGTCAACAATGGGATTTTAATAGAAAAATTGACATAGTACCGCTGACTGATCGCACATTCTTTTCACATGGTTTCAATCTATTCCCCGTGCAGGAAGCGGAGACCTTATTTAGATCCAGTTCTCCGCGTCACAGCGTGCGCCCGTTATTATGGAGTTGTCACTATATCCTCTGTATAATGCGCTGGATTCCCATGAAATATGCCTGGATGTCAATAATTCTGCAATCATGGCTGCACGGCAGGATATACAGAATATTGTACTCTGCTTAGGTAATTCCCGCAAGAGAGGAGCAAAGAATGAAGAGAATCTGGCGCCGAGATTATAGAGAGCAAAATGTAAACAGCAGAAGAGGAGTGCGCTGATCATGATGGAGGCAGTGACCGGTCTGCACATCTGAATATGCATCATCCTGGTGATGGGTGTAATGATGTATTCAGCACAAGAAACATGCTCGGGTTCCCCAGTCACTTGCATTAGGTTCTCTATACCGGATGGAACTTTAGGATTTGTTACGAATAATCCAAACACAAATAGTTACTAATGTGACGCCCTGGACTATCCAGGTCGTCCCAGGTAGTCACACACAACACCACACCCCTCTCCCGATTAGGTAACACCAGTCAACCTAAAAACCTTGTCACCACCCTCCAGGTTTGATGTCCACACCAGGGGGCGGAGCCAGGCGGTTGGCTCCGCCCATCGAGGAGTTCACAGGCCTGGAGGCGGGAAAACAGTTAGTCTGACTCACACTAGTTCAAGTGCAAGTCGAGAGCAGTCAAGGTCACGGGCAGTCCTGTGTCCGTGCCCTGATAAGAGACTACCCCGTGGCTGGGTCGGAGCCCAGTCACCATTGGCAAGAGGCAGACGGTGGTGGCCACCTGAAGGAGACCGGGAATATTACCGGTGACCGGTAGAACCGTAAGGGACCGGGACAGGGTAGTGGCCCGCCGGAACCGAACCGGGGAGCCAACTGGATACCGGAGCACTAGGCAGGGTACTCAGACCCCGTACGAAGCCCTGAACTGACAGGGCAGAGTCGAATCAACTGATTGCGGGCTGGACTTAAGGACCTACCCCACACAAGTCCCTTTAGAAGACAACAGCCCAACGTTACAGGGTAAAGCCACCGCCAAGGCATAGAGACCCAAAGGGCCAGCGTCTGCGGGCAAACGGGCTCCTCCGGCATATACAAGTCGGGGAGCAGACTACCGGTGTCGAGGCATAGGAGTCAAAACATTTTACACACAGAGGTGCAGGAGAAAGGCGGAAATCACCAACCTAGTCTGAAAGAAGCTGCAGCCGGCTGCGGGCCCCGTTCATCACTCCGTTTGGTTTACCAGAGACTCCAGTGTCTTGTGTCAGAGTGAGTACACCAGTGCCATCAGGCACCGCACCGCACTGCACCGCAACACTTCACCCTGCACCCTTGTCCTCGCCTACCGGGCCCCGGGACCAACACCCCCTGCCCACGGAGGGGTCAACACCTAGCTGCGCCATTACATCGCTCCTGGGAGCCCCATACCTTCACCGCAGCGGTGGTGTCCATAATCACCACAACCCGTGGGTGGCGTCACAAACTATCATCCCAAACCAAACACTCAAATCCCCGCGTGTAGCGCCAACTCTCTTGCAGAGCGACATGACCCCCGGGTCTGTGAGAGGCTCGAGCCACCACCCGCAGTACGAGCACGGATCCGAGCGGCCCGGCAGTCGCAGCCGAGCCCGTAGGGCGGTACACTATTCACCCATCACTAATGCTAATAAAAAGAAAAGGCAACACCCAAATAGAAGATGCAAATAAAGGGAGGTATTTATTAGTCAATCCAGGGAGGCAGATCACTCCTCCAAACAGATCTTCTCCAGCTCTTTCAGGTCACTCCTCCATACAGATATTCTCCAGATCTTTCAGGTTATTCCTCCATACTGATCTTCTCCAGATCTTTCAGGTTATTCCTCCATACAGATGTTCTCCAGATCTTTCAGGTCAGTCCTCCACAGAGATCTTCTCCAGATCTTTCAGGTCACTCCTCCATACAGATATTCTCCAGATCTTTCAGGTTATTCCTCCATACTGATCTTCTCCAGATCTTTCAGGTTATTCCTCCATACAGATGTTCTCCAGATCTTTCAGGTCACTCCTCCATACAGATCTTCTCCAGATCTTTCAGGTCACTTCTTCATATAGATCTTCTCCAGATCTTTTAGGTCACTCCACCATACAGATGTTCTCCAGATCTTTCAGGTCAGTCCTCCACAGAGATCTTCTCCAGATCTTTCAGGTCACTCCTCCATACAAATCTTCTCCAGATCTTTCAGGTCATTCCACCGCACAGATCTTCTCCAGATCTTTCAGGTCAGTCCTCCTCAGAGATCTTCTCCAGATCTTTCAGGCCACTCCTCCATACACATCTTCTCCAGATCTTTGAAGTCACTCCTCCATACAGATCTTCTCCAGATCTTTCAGGTCACTCCTCCATACAGATCTTCGAATTTCAGCTCTTCCAGAGATTTTCTCTTGGGTTCAGGTCTGGAGACTGGCTAGGCTACTCTAGGACCTTGAAATGCTTCTTATGGAGCCACTCGTTAGTTGCCCTGGCTGTGTGTTTTGGGTCATTGTCATGCTGGAAGATCCAGCCATGACCCACCTTCAATGGTCATACTACGGGAAGGAGGTTGTTGGCCAAAATCTCGCTATACATGATCCCATCCATCCTCCTTTCAATACGGTGCAGTCTTCCTGTCTACCTTGCTGAAAACCCCTTCAAAGTATGATGTTTCCACCCCCATGCTTCACGGTTGAGATGGTGTTCTTGGGGTTATATTCATCCTTCTTCCTACAAACACGGCAAGTGGAATTGATACCAAAAAATTCTATTTTGGTCTCATCTGACCACATGACCTTCTCCCATGCCTCCTCTGGATTATCCAGATGGTCACTGGCGAACTTCAAACAAGCCTGGACCTGTGCTAGTGTGAGCAGGGGGACCTTGCGTGCCCTGCAGGATTTTAATCCATGATGGCGTTGTGTGTTACTAATGGTAATCTTTGAGACTGGTCCCAGCTCTCTTCATTTCATTGACCAGGTCCTCCTGTGTAGTTCTGGGCTGATTCCTGACATTTTTCAGAATCATCCTTATCCCACGAGGTGAGATCCTGCATGGAGCCCCAGAATAAGTAAGATTGATAGTCCTCTTGTGTTTCTTCAATTTTTTTAATCATTCTGTCAACAGTTGTTGCTTTCTCACCAAGCTGCTTGCCTATTATCCTGTAGCCCATACCAGCCTTGTGCAGGTCTACAATGTGTCTCTGGTGTCCTCTGACAGCTCTTTGGTCTTGGCCATGGTGGAGAGGTTGGAGTGTGATTGAGTGTGTGGACAGGAGTCTTTTATACAGGTAACAAGGTCAAACAGGAGCAATTAATAATAGGTAATGAGTGCAGAGTAGGAGAAAAAAATTACAGGTCTCTGAGAGCAGAATTCTTGCTGGTTTGTCGGTGATAAAATACTTATTTCATGCAATAAAATGCAAATTTATTTATAAATCATCTAATGGGATTTATTTTCTGTTTTGTTTTTTATTATTCTGTCTGTCAAAGATGAAGTTACCTAAGATAAAAATTACAGATCTCTCCATTCTGTGTAGAGAGGATAGACAGATAGATAGATGATAGATAGATAATAGATAGATAGATAATAGATAGCTAGATAATAGATAGATAGATAATAGATAAATAATAGATAGATAGATAATAGATAGATAATAGATAGATAGATAATAGATAGATAGATAGATAGATAATAGATAGATAATAGATAGATAGATAATAGATAGATAGATGATAGATAATAGATAGATAATAGATAGATAATAGATAGATAGATAATAGATAGATAATAGATAGATAGATAATAGATAGATAATAGATAGATAGATAGATAATAGATAGATAGATAATAGATAGATAATAGATAGATAATAGATAATAGATAGATGATAGATAGATAGATAGATAATAGATAATAGATCCCTAGCCCTCCATCCGAGATGTGGCCCCCCAGACCCCACCCTGGATGTGCCCCATCTTAAGCCATGGATTTCCATAGCCCGCAACGTCCCCACCCTAGATGTGCCCCATCCATCCTTCCTACAGTCCCCACCCTGGATGTGCCCCATCCATCCTTACTATGGTCCCTACCCTACCCATCATCCCCACAGTCCCCACCCTGGATGTGCCCCATCCATCCTTCCTACAGTCCCCATCCATCATCCCCACAGTCCCAGTCCCTATTGTACACTTGCTTTGGCAAAACTAATTTGTATTTGGTCCTGCCAATAAAGCTTATTTGATTTGATTTGATTTGATAGATAATAGATAGATAATAGATAGATAGATAATAGATAATAGATAGATAGATAATAGAGAGATAGATAATAGATGGATAATAGATAGATAATAGATAGATATAGATAGATAGATAATAGATAATAGATGGATAATAGATAGATAGATAATAGACATAATAGATAATAGATAGATAATAGATAGATACAATATAGATAGATAGATAATAGATAGATAGATAATATATATAAAATATATAGATAATAGATAGATAATAGATAGATAATAGATAGATACTAGATAGATAATAGATATATAGATAATAGATAGATAGATATATAGATAGATAATAGATAGATAATATATAGATAGATTATAGATAAATGATAGATAGATAGATAATAGATAGATAAAATATAGATAGATAGATAATAGATAGATAGATAATATATATAAAATATATAGATAATAGATAGATAATAGATAGATAATAGATAGATAATAGATAGATACTAGATAGATAATAGATATATAGATGATATATAGATAGATAATAGATAGATAATATATAGATAGATTATAGATAAATGATAGATAGATAATAGACAATAGATAGATAATAGATAGATAATAGATAAATAATAGATAGATAATAGGTAGATAGATAATAAATAATAGATAAATAATAGATAGATAGATAATAGATAGATAAATAATAGATAGATAGATAATAGATAATAGATAGATAATTGATTGACTGATTTTTGGTTGCTTTGTAACTTCACATTTACCCCAGAACTTCTAACAATACCTCGGTCTTATTGAAGGCGATGTCTTTCTGTAATTACCGGCCGCTGTTTGCCTCACAGAGCGGAATCTGCAGTATAAATATATTATCACCGGAATTTAGCAGAATAAATTTGCATCCGTATCTGCTCAGGGCAATTTTGATGTAGAGTTCCTATATATCAGCCCATTAGGTGCACGCGAGCTGCAGACCTGCTCCGGGTTTATTTCATTGTAGAATGAGTAATAAATTACATTCCAGGCCTCAAATTCAATTCTGGTCTCTGTTTCATTTGCTCCAATACCGGGCGGTTGCGTTGCACCTGATTATGAGGCCGTGCAGCGTGTTCGGCTCTTCGCCTGCAGTAACCTTGTTATAGGGACCATCTTTTATTTGGGGGGATTTCTGTTTATTGCTTCCTGTGATGCAATTTTAGAAAATGTTTTTGTCTGAAATAATGTTCAGGAAAGTTTTCAGGCAAAAAGTAATGTGAAATAAAAATATCAAAGTTAAGTCGAACTTGTCAGCGGAATAAAAATGTCGACCTATCAGCAGCAGCAACGGAGGCGTTGCATTACCCCAGACTAGAACTGACCTGGGAAGGCATCTGGATAATGAAAAGAGATACATTAATATCCAAAAAGAGATACATTAATATCCAATGGTCAATAGTTTAACACATTTTGCATAAATCAATATTACAAGTGAACATAAAATGCATATTTTTAGACAAATCTGCTTCTTTCTCCACTTATGAGCCACTTCTCTTCCCATCTTCTAAACTCAGCATTCACTCTTAGAAACTGCCAAAAACAGATGAATATTGCAGTCTAAGGCCTGCGACACACATCCGTGCCGCCGGTACGTGTTTGCCATTTTTTGCACGTACCGGCGGCACGGAGACACGTTCAGCAATGCTACCCTATTGTAGCAGGCACACACACGTAAAACCACACGGAACGTGTGTCCGTGTGCGTTTGTACGTGTGTGCGTTTTTCTAAACGCTGACATGTCCACGTTTTCACCGGCAGCACGGGTGTCACACGGCCCGCACCCGTACCACACGGATGTAGTGTGGATGCGGTCCCATGTGAAACGCGCCGGAGAAAACACACGTGTCAGTGAAAAAAAACCAAAACAGTTACTCACCTTCTCCAGCCCTCCTGTCTCTGCCGCTGCTGCCACTTGCTGCCGACCGCCACTCATTATGCTCATTTAATATTCACTTCACTGTGGCCGGCTGCAGCAGCAGCGAGGAGACGGCGGGGCTGGAGACCGAAGATCAGCACCACGGACAGCAGCGCGGACAGCAGGAAGGACCACATGACTATGTAAATTACCGGTTCTACGTGTGCTATCGCGGATAGCACACGTAGAACACACGTGGTCCGCACGTACCAAAGACACGTACTTACCTGCACGCAACACGCAGGGGAAATACGTGTCTCTTGGCACGTGCGTGATTTTCACATGAGTGTGGCAGAGGCCTTAGGGGTACTTTGCACACTACGACATCGCAGCTGCGATGTCGGTGGGGTCAAATCGAAAGTGACGCACTTCCGGCGTCGCTCTCGACATCGGAGTGTGTAAATCGTTTTTACTACGATTACCAAGCGCAAAAGCGTCGGTATCGTATGATCGGTGTAGCGTCGGTCATTTTCATTATTTTGGCTGCATCGACGGTACGATGTTGTTCCTCGTTCCTGAGGCAGCACACATCGCTGTGTATGAAGCCGCAGGAGCGAGGAACATCTCCTAACTGCGTCCCGGCTGCAATGCGGAAGGAAAGAGGTGGGCGGGATGTTTACGTCCCACTCATCTCCGCCCCTCCGCTTCTATTGGCCGCTTGCCGTGTGACACCACACGACCCGCCCCCTTCGGAAGGAGGCGGGTCGCCGGCCAGAGCAACGTCACAGCTCAGGTAAGTGCGTGTGAAGCTGCCGTAGCGATAGTATTCGCTACGGCTGCTATCACAAGATATCGCAGCTGCGACGGGGGCGGGGACTATCACGCTCGGCATCGCAGCATCTACTTGCGATGTCTTAGTGTGCAAAGGGCACCTAAGGCCGGAGTTCCACCTTGCGTGAGTCTCGTATCAGTATTCCTCGGCACGGCCGCACACAATCATCTGAGCTGCATGAAAATACATGCAGCCGACCCACTCCTGTCAGGAGAGTGTGCGACCGTGCCAGGAGATACCGAAGCGAGACTCGCACGAGTCATAAGCAAGTGGAATCGTCCCCTAACAAGGATAGGAGACAGGAAGAACAGAGAAAGAGAAGAGACACAATGACATCTCAACCTGGATTCAGAGCCACACTGCTCAGTATTGCTGTGCAATGTCTTCCATGCTGCTGATTTCCAGTCTTTGTATCCCCGCTGGGAGTTTCATGGCCGATCAGCTGCAGCCATACATCACCAAGCACAATGCAGAGCCGTACAGCACCAAGCACAATGCCGAGCCATACATCACCAAGCACAATGCCGAGCCGTACATCACCAAGCACAATGCAGAACCGTACAGCACCAAGCACAATGTCAAGCCGTACATCACCAAGCACAATGCCGAGCCGAACATCACCAAGCATAATGCTGAGCCGTACATCACCAAGCACAATGCCGAGCCGTACATCACCAAGCATAATGCTGAGCCATACATCACCAAGCACAATGCTGAGCCATACATCACCAAGCACAATGCCGAGCCATACATCACCAAGCACAATGCCGAGCCGTACATCACCAAGCACAATGCTGAGCCGTACATCACCAAGCATAATGCTGAGCTATAGATCAACAAGCACAATGCCGAGCCATACATCACCAAGCACAATGCCGAACATCGGATGTAGCAATGTAAAGCCACCACCACCAGACTCTGGAGAAGATGTGTCCTGTATGCAGCAGCCGTACATCACCAAACAGAATATTGAGCCATACATCACCAAGCACAATGCCAAGCATCAGATGGAGCATTGCCACCACCGGACTCTGGAGGAGACGTGTTCTGTACGGTGACGGATTGCACTGCTCTATCTATTGTGCCCGCTGTACAGATGGTAGAGGAGTATGATACTCCCAGCTGTTATCAGGGGGCGGCTGCGGCCTCTTAGCTCCAGTGATGGGAAATCTTAATCTTTAGCACAAGACATTGTGAACAATTGTATCTGCAGCATTGTGGGAACAGTTTGGGGACCGGCCTCCTCTGCTCCTTATGATTGTGCCCAGTGCATGAAGTCCATACAGACATGGAGTGGTAGAACATGATGGCCGCGCAGAGCCCGGACCCCAGCCCCATCCCATAATGGAGATTGAGACTTCTCGGACCCCAAAACTTCAGGGTCCAACCAACCTTACAAATTCTCTTTTGGATGCCATAAATGTGGATATGGTGCAAAGTGTGCCCCACTTTACCTAAGGCCCCCTTCACACGCACGTGTCTCCGGTACAAGCAAGGTCCGTTTCTGCATGTACCGAAGACACGGGCACACGTAAACTTATTAACATCAATGGGTTTATGTGAACGCACGTGTTCAGCCATTGGCCCGTGCTTCCGTGTGGAGCAGACGTGAGCCCGTGTGCTCCATACGGAGGCATGTCCGTTTTTCTCTGGCAACACGGGTGTCTCGCGGCACGCACACGTACCACACGGATGTAGTGTGGATGCGGGCCCACGTGACACGCGCCGGAGAAACACACGTGTCATTGTAAAAATAAAAAAAACCATACTCACCTCCACCAGCCCTGTAGTCTCTGCCACGGCTGTCACCTGCATCCGACCCCCAGTGAATTCGAACAACACATCTTCTTCACTGGGGGCTGGAAGCAGCGTCAGCGGGGCGTGGCCTGTGCCGGGCACTGTCATTCAGCACCACAGACAGCTCCGGAAGAATCAGGTAAGGTGGGACTTTCCGTTCTCCATGTGTTATTACGTATAACACATGGAGAACACGCATGTGCCACAAACACGTCACACGGGGAGCAAACCACCCCTTTAATACGACCGTGAAAAAACGGTTAGTTTTTTTCACAAGCGTGTGAAGGGGGCCTAACACTGGCCCTGCAGAGTTAGTAAGGTGCCACAAGTGCGAACCCCCAATTTAGACACGAGTATTGAAGTTGTGCTCTCTGCGATATATATATATATATCTCGTTGCTCCCGCCTGATGGTCAGTCAGTAAACGACTGATGTGTCACGCGGCGGATGCAATGCAGCGCCATCGGTCACAATCTGCCGCTAATAGAAGTCTATGGGGAAAAAATATTTTGCAGGATAGCGTAATTCCTCAAGTCGACGGATTGTGACTGATGCAAAACAACGGAAGTGTGAATGTAGCCTTTACTGTCTTTCTGGCATTCCGTTCATTAATGTATAAAGCCTGCTTTACACGTTGCAATTTCGCATATGATATCGTATGCGATTTGCAACGCCCCCATCGTATGTGCGGCATGTTCAATTTGTTGAACGTGCCGCACAAACGAGTAACCCCCGTCACACGTACTTACCCGTCCATACGACCTCGATGTGGGCGGTGAACGTCCACTTCCTGGAGTGGGAGGGACGTTCGGCGTCACATCGACATCACGCGGCAGCTGGCCAATAGAAGCGGAGGGGCGGAGATGAGCGGGATGTAAACATCCCGCCCACCTCCTTCCTTCCGCATTGTCGGCGGGAGCCGCGGATGGAGGTAAGCTGTCGTTCAATGTTCCCGGGGTGTCACACACTGCGATGTGTGCTACCTCGGGAACACTGCACAACCGCACGTTCAATTCATGAGAAATGAACGACGTGCATGCGATGAACGTTTTACTGTTCAATCGCAATCTCACGTAGCTGTCACACACTACAATATTACTAACGATGCCGGATGTACGTCACTTACGACGTGACCCCGCCGAAAATCGTAAGATATATTGTAGCGTGTAAAGCGGGCTTTAGTTTGTGCAGCGTGTGACATTGCAGGAGGACGTAGAGAAAGTGAATCTGAATAATCAGATGAATCCATTTTGCTAATCAGCCGGTGATGTCGGCGTGGATGGGGCCTCCAGGAATACATTCCTAACAAGTTCAAGGGCAATTACCGGCATTACGTCCTGACACATACAAGGTTTAAACTCACATCAAATCCCATTTTTATAATAAATAAATTGCCTCATTTGAAGTTTCTTCCAACTTCTGCAAATTGTCAAAATGTTCCTGATAGAATTCAAGGATGAGCTAAATCTGAGATGAGATTTCACCTCCGTTTAGGTCACGGATCCGGCGGCGGCCATGACTGATTGAACATATTTAGCCCGGGAAATACATGTTGAATGTAAATAGTCGGAGAGACGGAGCATTTGTAATCCCCGGTGTCACACTCGTCCTGCGAATGGTGAGGGAAAAGTCAAACGAAATATTTGTCAGGATATCTTTACCATTTAATTTATCCCCATAGGCAGTAACTGTCAGTGCCTATGACTGGGAGGCAGCCTGTGTACCGATATTATTGTGTGCGCTCCCACCGGAGACACTATTGAAGAACAGCGGTTTTATTTTTTATTTTTTTTGCATTCCACTCAAGAAAGCTGAAGTTTCTGAGAAGCTGATTTCCCAAGATGAAGCGATTGACTTCACATGGAAACCCAGAACACGAATATTCAGTAATACATTTTGTCACAGTGACAATCGCCGGCCGCCACCTCCGCCGCCCGCACCGGCTGCCGCTGATTTCACAAAACTCATTTTCATAAATAAAAAAAAAAAAAATTAAACTGATAAAGTTTTGCATTTTAAAAGGTGATAATTTTTGGACGCTTTTTTTTTATTATAATGAACGGGCAGAGATTAGGGATTAAGCGTTATTAATCAGAAATGTCGGCGCGTGCTTTAATGTATGCGCCATCTATTGTTCCTCCAAAGCCGCTTATTTGGGGGTTTTAATTTGATGGAAATGCATTGTTTGAGGAATCAGACGATATATCGCTAAATAATGTTTTTATTTTATTTTATTTTTTTAAATTGCTTTTTTAACTTGACAAAGAGACGTGGCGAGATTTGTGTGACGCACCTGTGCAGATAGTGCAAGGGCTTTCTTCCTTAAGCCGTGAACAATGACTTATCCACAAGTGCGGAGGGTTTTGTCACCTTTATGTTCTTGAACTTTGCTGCTTTGTCAAAGCGACAAAGAAATAGAAGAAAAAAACCCTTGTATTTTTGTGATTCTGTCCTGGCCTCGGCTGTACATGGTATGATTACTGTCTGCGTCTGATCATAGAACCCCACGGGGAATATCGCTGATCACTATTTGTAAAGGAGTCTGCAGAATGCCTGCGAGGATGGTGCCGACACTGGAGCGCACTGCGGCCGCCTCACCACGAGCTGCGCATTGTACGTCTGTCCTTACGAGGAGTCTGCAGAATGCCTGAGAGGACTGTGCTAACACTGGAGCGCACTGCGGCCACCCCACCAGGAGAGGTACTTTCTACGTCTGTCCTTACGAGGAGTCTGCAGAATGCCTGCGAGGACTGTGCCAACACTGGAGCATACCGCGGCTGCCTCACCAGGAGCAGCACTTTGTACATCTGTACTTACCAGGAGTCTGCAGAATGCCTGCGAGGACAGTGCCGACACTGGTGCGCACCACAGCTGTCTCACCAGGAGGTCAATTTGTACATCCATCCTTACGAGGAGTCTGCAGAATGTGACACGCTCGTGTGATGCCCTGGTCAGGTAGGTAGTCACAGATAGGGCCCCGCATTACACCTGTCACTCATAGATAACACACAGCCAAACATTTAAACCCTAGTCACCCCCCTCAGGGCTTGATGGACACACCAGGGGGTGGAACCAGGCGGTTGGAAGACGCCTACCGAGGAGTTCAGAGAGCATGGGGTGGGAAAGTAGCCAGATAAGGTTGAGAGTTCAAGTTGGAGAGGAGTGTGGACTGGAGCTGTGTGCAGCTCCAGCAGAGGAGAAGACCCAATTTGAACAGGTGCCAGGGTAGGAGCCCTGATACCTTTGGATAGGAGGCAGACGGCTTTCTCCGTCTGCAGGAGCCGGGAAGACGGCTCGGTGGAACCGAGGTGGACCGGGACATGGTTATAGCCCGCCGGTACCAACCCGGGGAACCGACTCGGAAACCGGAGCACAAAGGGGGGTACTCAGACCCTGAAGCTAGGTCCAGAAGCTATTGGGGGCTAGCTAATTAACTGTTTGCGGCCAGGACTAGAGGTCCTGTCCCACCCAAAGTCCCGACTGAAGGCAACAGCCCAACGAGGGGGATAAGCGGCCACCGCCATGGCTCAGAGATCCCACGGGCCAGCGTCTGCGGGCAAAGGGCTCCTTAGGCAACAACAAGCCGGGAGCGGACTCCTGAAGTTGCAAGCACAGGCAGTCCACCATCCAACACTGGTGCGGGAGAAAGACAGAGACCACCAGCCGGGTGGGGGACCAGACTGCAGCCGGTTGCGAGCACCGACCACCATCACCTTGGTTTACCAGAGACTCGTGTGTTTACTAATAGTGAGTACAACAGCACCCTCCGGTCGCCCGTCTCCCTGCACTGCCGAACAACCCCAACGGGTCCCGGGGCCACCATCCCTGCCCACGGAGGGGTTAACAACTTGCTGCCAAACATCTCCCCCGGGTGCCCCGTAACTGCAGCGGTGGTGTCCACCTTCACCACATCCCGTGAGTGGTGTCACGAACTTAACACGGCTCCGGCCGTACATCTACGTCCCCAAACCACAACCCCCCTTTCAGTTGAAGTGATCTCGAGACCCCCGGGTCCGGAGACCCTCGAGCCACCCACTGAAGGTCCGGATCCGAGCGGCTCAGCTGCCGAGCACGGGGTGGTACACTCGCGCCGCAGCTGTGGAGGTTACTCATTACTGGGCTGCGGTTTCTGTTTCGGGAATGCTGCGGTTGCAAGGCCCAGTTCCGTGACCACGGCGATGTCAGTAAAAAAAAAGGGATGGTGATGAGGATGATAGTTCGCAACGCCACCTTTGGTACTCGGCCAGAGAAAGCGGACATTGCGGGATGGGACCTCTGGGGCAGATGGTGACGCAGCTTGGTTGGTATAGTTCTCCACAGGTAGAGCTGGGCCCCAGGGTGGATGGTAGTAGTAGGTGATGGTGGGGGCGCAGTGGTTGGGCGTAAGCGAATAACGGATCAACAGGGATGCAGTCTCAAGGTTTTTACTCACTTTAGCAGGCTCCAAGGTAACACGACTAGTCAGTGACCGCCTTTGGAGTGCTGGGTTCCACGGTGATGGGTTCCAGTCGGTCCTGGGTAGTTCGGAGGTCAAGAGCGGAGCACCTTTCTTATGTACCTTCCCTGGTTGTCTTCCTGCACTGACTTCTCTCCCGCCTGTCCCGCGCCTATGCACAAAGTGCCCTGAGCTGGTGTCCGCGGACCCTGTCAGGTGGTTTGAAGCTCTATCCCTTGGCCCTATGTGGTCACCTTCCAGCGGATTCGTGTGCGGGTTTGGTTTCGGTAATAGATGTGTCCTTAGCCTCTGGTGCCAGGCATTATGGCTAAGCCCACATGGTCACGCCTGAGGAGATGGGATCCTTCTCTGGCTTTGGGTGATTTGTAGGAATCAAATTGCAAATTGCTCATATTCACCCGGTGTAAAGCATTTATTTTTTTCCACTAATTCTATTTGCTTCTAATCATTATACCAGAAATAGGGGCTGCAATTCGGCGGTGGCCATTGTGGGCAGCAGCGCGGGGGGCCAACGTGCCATGAAATGTTTCCTTGTAAAGCCATGAGACGCTCCTTGGAGTCTTGTATGGTGATTGTATTGGATTTGTGCATTCGTCATCCCGCCGTCTCTGCTCCCCGGTTACCGCAGTGTATAAAGGAGTTAATATATAACTTCCTGAGACAATTCCAAACCTAAATGCATAAAATGTGCTTTGTTTATCGGCACCAACTGAACTGGAACTGAGATCGAGTGTTACTGATAGGAGGTGAAGGCGCTGAGAGGCCGCGGAGGGATGTGAGCCGCTCGCTCTGGAAAGGATCACTTTTCTGGAAAAGCTCGAGGAGCGAGTATTCAGCAATATTCCCGTCCTCACCGTTCTTACCTTATACCGATATGGATGTCCTTTACGCCAGCGTTTGCTTTGAAAATGGCTTTGAAACCGTTTTTCACCATTTCCCGCCGCACCCCAATATTATAAATTTGGCACAAACTTTTTAGATACGGATCAGACTGTAAAGTTTCTGAGTTGTTTCAGTCTTTATTTTTGGGAACAAAGTTTCCAATAACTTTATCAAATAGTGAAGGTCCCTCTTAGTAATTCAGCCGATCACACCAATATATTATACAATGAAAAGGCCTAAAAAGACATTAGTACGTCTCCGGGATTGCAATCAGCCGCGCCAAGAGTCGTGGAAAAGATCCGGAACAAAATGATATAAAAGTCCAATCATCGCGCAACAGATCAGGATGTTCTAATAGATATTTGGGAAAATGTTCTGTGGACGGATGAATGAGAAGTAGAAACAAAAGGTGGAAAGTGCACGTCTACATCCGAAAACTGAAGATTAGAAAGTGCAGGAATAGAATTCCAATTTGTTAAAATGTCGCACCCCTGCAGTCAGGGAATCACGACACCTTGATGGATGCATCTCACTTATCATGTGTAATGTAAAAAGAGCAAGGACGTCTCAGCTATGGTCAGACCCGGTGCAGGAGGTGGTCACGTTGGATGGGTGCTGTACTGTCCCAGATATTGTGGATTATGGGGAATAATTATCAAAAATGACCACAAATCCAAATATTCTAAGCACAGAATGTATTCCCATGTAGACTAGGAGGGTCTCCTGCCTGGAAGAGCATTGGTGTCTATTACCTAGCTGTCACGGGTGGCAGACAGTCATGTGGTTTCGGGCCATAGAAGGTCACAGTTTGGCTGCACAGAACGCCCCCTGATTTTCCATTGTTCCTGTTGTCAGTAATCATTGGTATAGGTAGGTTTCCTGTTGGATTTTCATCTCTCTCCCCTTTGGACCCAGCAGGAGCTCGCCTTCCACCCAGCTGCTGATCACCAGCATTCTCTTGGTGTTTATATATCCCTTCCATCCTTGGACTGGTGGTGGGGATATTTTCAGTTCATTCAAGCTCTGGGTGCAAGCAGGTGGCTTGTACTCTTCTGTAGTATTGTTCTTGAAAACCTTGCTGAACTTCCACGAGTGTCATCTGTGAATATGTAGTTCATGCTTTTCCCCTGTGTGTCTTCTTTGTGTCGTCTACAGTGGTTAGTAGGTTTGACAAAGAGCTCATCACATCCGTTCCATATTTAGGGCCCAGCACTAAGGATACCTAGGAACAGGTATCCGGCTCGGTGCATAGGTGCGAACCCTATCTAGGGTGGTGAGGGACCCCAGGGACCAGCAGTAGGTTTGGTCAGTGGTCATCATCTTCCCTTTCCCTAGACACAGGGTTTCCCTTCCCTTTTGCGGCTCGCTTGGTACTCCCCCGCACCTAGCATGTTAATGCTAGTACGTCATATAAAGTTTATTTTCTTGACACCATGTTGTTATTCGTGTTGCTCTTCTGTAATATCCTCGGGTATGTTCGTGATCTGTGGCTCTGAGTGCATGGCCAGAGGAATAGGCTCTATACTGTAAGGAGAACTGGTTCCTGGGGCGCTACAGGTAACGCACCAACACTGAACCAGCGGGGAGGTCTGAACTAGGGCACATCAGACATGGGAGGCTATTAGTGATGAGCGAGCATGCCTGTAACTACTCGGTACTCACACGAGTATCGCTGTACTCGGGCTGCTCGGCGTGGACCGAGTAATCTCGCGATACTCGTGCTGTACTCGTGGTCTTCATCCCTGCATGTTGGCGCTCTTTTGAGAGCCAGCCCTCATGCAGGGATTGGCTGGCAGACCACTGCAATGCCACAGCCCTGTTAGTTGTGGAATTGCAGTGATTGGCCGGCCTGCACAGCGTGAGCGAGCCTTTATACCGGCGGGCGCGCTGTGCTCTGCTCACAGCTATCCAGACAGTGAGTGCAGGGAGAGTGTCGCTGATTCAGGGAAAGCTTTGCGGCCCTTTATAGCTTTTTCAGTTGCAGGGCTGCAAACAGTGTGACCAAAAGTCCTTCTCAGGACTATTCTAGTTGTATACAGGCAGGCAGGGTATAGCCAGGTCGGAGTACAGTAGCAGAGTCCTTCTCAGGACTATTGTTGCTATATACAGGCAGGGTATAGCCAGGTCTGAATACAGGCTAGTGACCAGAAGAGTCCTTGTCAGGACTATTGTAGCAGTATACAGGCAGGCAGGCAGGCAGGGTATATAGCCATTCCTAGTGGTGACCGTATACCAGCCTTCATCATATCTGGGGCTGGTGTACACAGTCTAAAACAGTCCAGATAGTGTCTGACTTGTCTGTAATTGTCGCTCCCCAAAAAAACCTGTTAGGTTCTTATTGCGTCCGTGCTTGGTTTTTAAAACCGCACGTGTGTGCCTGTCGGTGGCAGCGTACAGGTGCACTTGTGTGCAATTTCCACAAACTTTGATATAACGCACAAGTAGTGAATACACGTCAGCACAGCATTGCAAAATGCGCAAGGGCATTGGCAAGGAACAAGGAAGTGGACGTGATGGTGGTGCAGGCAGAGGCCGAGGTCGTGGGCAAGCTCTAATTTCGCCACAACAAAGGGCCACATCTAGTCGCTCGCACGTCCTGTCCCAAATTCTTGGGGACCGCAGCAGTACACCGCTCTTGAACCAAGACCAGTGTCAACAGGTTGTTAGTTGGATAGCAGATAATGCTTCCAGTCAGATTGGCACCACCACAAACACTCTGTCTTCCACACGGTCAAGTGTCAGTAGCCGTGATACTGCACCGCACATTTCTGAACCTGATCCTCCTTCCTACCACCAGGCTGAGTACACGTCCTCCTCGGACATTAATGATCCCACACTTGGACACTCGGAAGAGCTGTTCACGTTTCCATTCACACATTCTGGCCTCTCGCCAGCTCATATTGAAGTGGGTCATGAGGAGATCGTCTGTACAGATGGCCAAATATTTGAGCAGCCACGTTCTCACGAAGTTGGCAACGTGTCTCAACAAGTGGTGGACGATGATGAGACACAATTGTCAGGAAGTCAGGAGGAGGAGCAGGGTGCGGAAGAGGAAGACGACGTGGTGGATGATCCAGTAACTGACCCAACCTGGCAGGAGGATATGCAGAGCGAGGACAACAGTGCACAGGGGGAGGGAGGCGTAGCATCACAACAGGCAGTAAGAAGCAGGGTGGTGGCCCCAGGCAGAAGTCAGGCAACCGTTCCCCGGAACAACACGACGACACAAGGTGCCTGTACAAATGTTAGGTCTTCCCGAGTCTGGCAGTTTTTTAAGTTGGATCCAGATGATTCTAAAAAGGCCATTTGCAACACCTGCCGTGCCAGCATCAGCAGGGGTACCAAAACTAGCAGCCTGACCACCACCAGCATGATCAGGCACATGTCAGCCAAGCACCCGACTTTGTGGGAAGTACAACAGAGTCGAGGAGCAGTGCTTGCTGATGTCACTGCTACGTCTTCGCTGGTTGTGCATGCGAGCCAATCCCCTGTCCATGCTGCCTGCGAACAAGCCTCCTCCACTCCTGCACCTGCAGTTGCCTACGCAGAAAGAACACCATCATCAATCACGTCCTTGTCCCAGCGCAGTGTTCAGTTATCCATTCAGCAAACCTTTGAACGCAGGCGCAAATACACTGCCAACACCCCACATGCCACAGTTCTAAATGCTAACATTTCGCGACTGCTTGCGCTGGAAATGTTGCCTTTTAGGCTGGTGGAGACAGAAGCATTCCGTGACCTGATGGCGGCAGCTGTCCCACGTTACTCGGTCCCCAGCCGCCACTATTTCTCCCGGTGAGCCGTCCCCGCGTTGCATAACCACGTGTCACAAAACATCACACGTGCCCTGAACAACGCTGTTTCACCCAAGGTCCACCTAACCACAGACACGTGGACAAGTGCTTGTGGGCAAGGCCGCTACATCTCGTTGACGGCACACTGGGTTAATATTGTGGAAGCTGGGACCCAGTCTGAGCGAGGGACGGAACACGTCCTTCCCACACCAAGGTTTGCAGGCCCTACCTCAGTCAGTGTTTCACCCACACTCTACAGCTCCGGAATGTCATGCTCTTCAGCCTCCTCCTCCTCCTGCGCATCCTCATCCACTGTACCCTCCACACCAGTCCCAAGCTGGAAGCACTGCAGCACTGCCTCGGCGAAGCGGCAACAGGCTGTGCTGAAGCTAATCTGCATAGGTGACAAACCCCACAATGCAGAAGAGCTGTGGACAGCTCTGAAACAGCAGGCAGATCACTGGCTCACACCTCTGAACCTAAAGCCAGGAAAGGTCGTGTGTGACAATGGCCGGAACCTGGTGGCGGCTTTGAGGCGAGGCCAGCTGACACATGTTCCATGCGTGGCCCATGTGCTCAACCTCGTGGTTCAGCGGTTTCTAAAGTCATACCCAGAGCTGTCTGATCTGCTGGTAAAAGTTCGCCGCCTGTCTGCACATTTTCGAAAGTCACCTACTGCTTCAGCCGGCCTTGCCGGCTTTCAGCGCAGTTTGCATCTTCCGGCTCACAGACTGGTGTGTGATGTCCCCACGCGTTGGAATTCAACTCTGCACATGTTGGTCAGGATATGTGAGCAGAAGAGGGCAGTTGTTGAGTACCTGCATCACCTAAGCCGTCGGGAAATGGTTCAAATTCCACACATAACACCTGAGGAGTGGAGATGGATGTCAGACCTATGTACCATCCTCCAAAACTTTGAGGACTCCACCAAGATGGTGAGTGGTGATGACGCCATTATTAGCGTCACCATACCGCTACTCTGCCTTCTAAAATGGTCTCTGCTGAAAAACAAACATGATGCATTGCAGGCGGAGCGCGATGAGTTGCAGCAAGAAACAGTAGTGGGTGTGGGTGATAACACACAGCCCAGCCTCGTCTCATCACAAAGTGCAGTGGAGGACTATGACGAGGAGGAGGATGAAGACATGGAGCAACTCTCCGGCCAAATTGAGGATATGACATGCACACCAGTCATATCCTCGGTTCAGCGTGGCTGGCCAGAGGACAGGGTAGATGAGGAGGAGGAGGAGGACAGCATGTTCAGTCATCTTGTTGGTCAGGCTACTGAAGTCCTGGCTGTTAAGAGTCTGGCGCACATGGCTGACTTTATGGTAAGCTGCCTGTCTCGTGACCCTCGCGTTAAGAACATCTTGGCCGACAATCATTACTGGTTGGTAACACTGTTAGACCCACGCTACAAGGAGAACTTTTTGTCTCTTATTCCCGTGGAGGAGAGGTCAACCAAAATGCAGCAGTTCCGGAAGGCCATAGTCACGGAAGTAGGCAAAGCATTCCCCTCACAAAACGCTAGCGGCATAGGTCAGGAATCATTGGACAACCGAGGCGTACAGCCGAGAGAGGCACAAGTCCAATCCGCCAGAGGTAGGAGAACAGTCTTTAAGATGTGGGACAGTTTTCTCAGCCCCTCACGTACCACAGCCCCTGAGGTGCGGGGTAGTGCCACAAGAAATCCTAAGTTTGCCCAGATGCTGAAGGAGTACCTTGCAGATCGAACAACTGTACTCCGACATTCCTCTGTGCCTTACAATTATTGGGTATCCAAGCTGGACACGTGGCATGAATTGGCTCTCTACGCCTTGGAAGTCCTGGCCTGCCCTGCCGCTAGCGTTTTGTCAGAGCGTGTTTTTAGTGCCGCAGGTGGAATCATTACAGATAAACGCACCCGCCTGTCAACTGAAAATGCTGACAGGCTGACTCTGATCAAGATGAACAAGGGTTGGATTGGGCCAGACTTCACCACACCACCAGCAAATGAGAGCGGAATTTAAAGTTTGCCATGTACCTCCACTCACCCATGGGTACACACTTCTGGACTTTGGATAATCGCTGGACTGCTGCTCCTTCTCCTCATGCGCCACCATGATGACCGTTACAAATTGCAATACTTAGGCCTTTGTTTCAGGTATACCCCCAGTGGTAAATTTTTTCGCCCATTCTTTGCAGAATGGACATTACAACGACAGGAGACCCGCTCCTTTGCAATGGGAACAATGTTTTGAGGCCCTCATGCACGTCTCTACCCAGGGACAACGTGGAGCCTCCCAATTTTTGGCTGCCCTGCCTAAGGGCTATACTATAATACACCCACTTCCTGACAATGGACACTTAATGTTTTGAGGCCCTCATGCACGTCTCTACCCAGGGACAACGTGGAGCCTCCCAATTTTTGGCTGCCCTGCCTAAGGGCTATACTATAATACACCCACTTCCTGACAATGGACACTTAATGTTTTGAGGCCCTCATGCACGTCTCTACCCAGGGACAACGTGGAGCCTCCCAATTTTTGGCTGCCCTGCCTAAGGGCTATACTATAATACACCCACTTCCTGACAATGGACACTTAATGTTTTGAGGCCCTCATGCACGTCTCTACCCAGGGACAACGTGGAGCCTCCCAATTTTTGGCTGCCCTGCCTAAGGGCTATACTATAATACACCCACTTCCTGACAATGGACACTTAATGTTTTGAGGCCCTCATGCACGTCTCTACCCAGGGACAACGTGGAGCCTCCCAATTTTTGGCTGCCCTGCCTAAGGGCTATACTATAATACACCCACTTCCTGACAATGGACACTTAATGTTTTGAGGCCCTCATGCACGTCTCTACCCAGGGACAACGTGGAGCCTCCCAATTTTTGGCTGCCCTGCCTAAGGGCTATACTATAATACACCCACTTCCTGACAATGGACACTTAATGTTTTGAGGCCCTCATGCACGTCTCTACCCAGGGACAACGTGGAGCCTCCCAATTTTTGGCTGCCCTGCCTAAGGGCTATACTATAATACACCCACTTCCTGACAATGGACACTTAATGTTTTGAGGCCCTCATGCACGTCTCTACCCAGGGACAACGTGGAGCCTCCCAATTTTTGGCTGCCCTGCCTAAGGGCTATACTATAATACACCCACTTCCTGACAATGGACACTTAATGTTTTGAGGCCCTCATGCACGTCTCTACCCAGGGACAACGTGGAGCCTCCCAATTTTTGGCTGCCCTGCCTAAGGGCTATACTATAATACACCCACTTCCTGACAATGGGCACTTCAGGTTTACAGGCCCTCATGCACGTCTCTATGCAGGGGCATTGGTGAACTTCACAATTTTGGACTGCCCTGGCAAAGGAAAATACTACAAAGACTCACTTCCTCAAAATGGGCACATTAGACTCAAGATCAAGAGGCCTTCATGTACGTCTCTTCTCAGGGACATCGGAGTGCCACACAATGTTTTCACATAAAATCTTTCATATAATCTCCAAAAGTAACATACACCAGCTCTATCTCACTATTGGGTATGTGCCCTTAACATTTCCGCCATGAAAATTCATTTTGGTGTCATTTTGGAAGGTTTTCTGGTGAGTCCGTAAAAATGGCGTGAAACGCGGACAAAATTGTTCACAGCTGTGACTTTTGAGTGATAAATGCTTCAAGGGGTCTTCCCCATGCTGTTGCCATGTCATTTGAGCACTCTTCTGAGACTTTTGTGACATTTTTAGGGTTTCTCCATGCTGCCGGGGGGTCATTTCACAAAAATACTCGGGTCTCCCATAGGATAACATTGGGCTCGTTGCTCGGGCCGAGTACACGAGTATCTTGGGAGGCTCGGCCCGAGCTTCGAGCACCCGAGCTTTTTAGTACTCGCTCATCACTAGAGGCTATGACTAGTCTACGGCGCTGAGTCTCAAAATCCAGAAGCCGATCATAGTGCTGACAACAGGAGGAGTTCTGTGATAAATTCCCAATACCCTAAGTAATGAGGAAACTGGCACTGGCAGACAAAGACAAGATAGGGCCCCTGTGTAAGAACAATATAGAGGCCATTTACAGCCTAAAAATGCATCAAAACACATATAATTCCACCTGCTTTAGCGGTAGAAGTGGCCACCTGACCTATTAGACCCCTGTGTGGCTGCGCAGGTTGCACCAATGATATGTCCGCCCCTGGATACTGGTCCAGGCTGCAGGAGTGTTGTCAGGGGCGTAACTACTGCGGTCGCGACTACGACCGGGCCTAGCAGCTTAGGGGCCCGCTCTGCAGATCAGCAAACAGCTCCTTTCTGTGAGAGGAGCCGTGCTGTTCTGGCGCAGACCACGCGGCTGCTATATGACCCCTTGCCCGTTGTCAGCGGCGGCACTGGGCCCCTCTCCCTCGTCATCACGCACAGCAACAATGCCAGTATTATACATGGAGCATGGGGGGCTGCTGGCATTGTACATGGAGCATGGGGGGCTGCAAGCATTATACATGGAGCATGGGGGGGCCGGCAGCATTATACATAGAGCATGGGGGGCTGCTGGCATTATGCATGGAGCATGGGGGGCCGGCAGCATTATACATGGAGCATGGGGGGCTGCCAGCATTATACATGGAGCATGGGGGGCTGCTGGCATTATACATGGAGCATGGGGGACTGCTGGCATTATACATGGAGCATGGGGGGCTGCCGGCATTATACATGGAGCATGGGAGGCTTCCGGCATTATACATGGAGCATGGAGGCTGCCAGCATTATACATGGAGCATGGGGGGCTGCCAGCATTATACATGGAGCATGGGGGGCTGCCAGCCTTATACATGAAGCATGGGGGGCTGCCAGCATTATACATGAAGCATGGGGGGCTGCCAGCATTATACATGGAGCATGGGGGGCTTGCATTATGCATGGTATTATAGTATTTGGAGGACTATATACAAGGGGGGACAAAGATACAAGCAGGGGATGGGAACGTTTTGTGCTGAGGGAAAATGGCTCTTTCCCTCAGCACCCAGCTTTCCCATGCTCTGCTAAACATCTCTCAGCACACAGTTTTCCCATTCTCCGATATGGCAAAGCTGGGTGCTGAGGGAAAGATGTATAGCAGAGCATGGGGAAGCTGGGTGACGAGGACAAGATGGATATCAGAACATAAGAAAGCTGGGTGCTAAGGGAAAGAGCCAAGTGTTAGCGTCATTATCCTGTACCCCGAGTGTTATTGTCCCATACCCCAAGTGTCGGTGTACGTAGAGGGGGGCCCAGGTCCGAACTTTGCACATGGGCCCATCAAACTCTAGTTACGCCACTGAGTGTTGTGATACTTGAGAATTGCCAGTGTCTTAGGTAAAGCTTAGACCTGTGAAGCAGTGAAATTCTGTACGGCAAATTTGTATAACAAGTGTAACGTCAGTGTTGTCCTCCCTTGTGACCTTCCAGTAACGCTGCCCAATATTTGCCATCTCATAGTGCCCATGTAGGAGATGAATGAGAAGTTCATTGTCAAAGTTGCTTGATAACACCTTGCCCCTTTCTAATACCAAAACTCTTCACTCCTCCTCCATTCCTCCTCTTCCATACCACACGGATAGATTTTAGGCAGAATCTATCTGAAGACCCACTCTACGTACCCCTAGGAGATGTTCAACCTCTACTGCTTTTTTTGCGAGCCGGACATTGTGGGAAAGTTAATAATATTGTGTCCCCGTTGACTTGAGCCTTCTGAATCACGGCTCCTCTCCATCCTGATCCCACCATTCTTGCGATACTTGTTCCTGTTCAAAATGAATTGACTTAACCTGAGTGAGGATACAATATGGTGATCATCATCTGCAGATGGTTCATTCCTGGATCTTAAGGACACCACTTCAATCAATCTTCATCTTCCCAGGGACAGATTATGAGATTCCTGAGCGTCTCACGAATTTTCCAGCCATAAGAAGCTCAGAGGCAGCGTATCATCCCCACCTATGTGCTCCAGGCATCGCTATCATCCCGCTTGCCACTAATATCACCTTTCTTAGTCAGAGCTAATCTGATTGTGCTGACACATTTAATCTCCAAGGGAAAATCATAGCTTGTCAATATTTCTGAAGGAAGGGAGTGATAATCTTGTCACCTGTTTCACAACATCAAGAAACAGAAGGTGGAGGACACGGGCATGGGTTTGAAGAGCTAAGACCATTATCATAATCTCTTGTGCAGATGCCTTCAATAATTATAAAGTTTCCTCCACCGATGTCTCCAGCAGAAAGCCTTGCTTCCCCGGTGCTGTGTTCGGCATTACTTGGCTTTGATCATGGAGAACACAAGGCGAGACGAATGCTGGGGCGACACCTACACTTTTAATCTCTCACTACAAAGAAACTAAACCAATATCCATTGGAATGTATCAAGTCGCCGCAAAATCTGTTCACCGATCGATTAGATCACTGTGATTTCTCGTTTTATACTATGCAACTACCTTTTTCTCCATGTTAAGATTTGTATTATTCTACAGAAGAAAGTTTAAGTGCAAAAAGTCTAGTAATCGCTCACGTCAAATATAGCTAACTGAACAGCCCAAACTACGGGCCGACAGGACGACGCCCGTCACTTTTCCCCGCACCCACACGGACCCCCGACTCCCCGGTAAGTGCTGCACCCCCGGGAGCCCACACCGGCAACCCAGCTGACACATACCGACTGCTCGCCTCCGCCCCCCCGCACTCCACCCTCTGCATGTATACACTGAACACACAGACACACACAAATAGTCACCTGTCCCCAGCCATGCAGTCCCCGACACTGATGTCCTCAGCGCCATGGCCCCGCTCGGCTCCACCCCCCCCGCACTCTGCCCCCTGCACACATTACCCCACTCGGCTCCACCATCCCCCGCACTCCGCCCTCCACATGTATACACTGAACACACACACACACACAAATAGTCACCTGTCCCCAGCCATGCAGTCCCCGGCACTGACGTCCTCAGCGCCATGGCCCCGCTTGGCTCCACCCCCCGGCACTCCGCCCCCCCAAACACATTATTCCGCAGGGTGTGGGCACATGTCTGGATGGTGGCTACACCACGATGGGGGCACATACCGGTACCAGTACTGGGCCACATCACAACATCAGCATATTTTTACTTAACTTTACTGTTCATGGCCTTCTTTCCTTACAAGCCATGGACATCATTAAACATTAGATTCATCTTTTAAAACTGTTCCTTCTGTTATTTGTCATTTTAAAACCAATAAACAATTGTAAGAATAATAAATGAAACCTAATCCATCCAGTCCATTCATTACCTTATTATTCAATCTGCTAACCTACATACACATTCTAGACTACCCGATACGTTAGGATCGGGCCACCTTCTAGTATATATATTGTAAACGTTGCTTACCGCAACCCGGGGGTTTCACTCGCTTGCAGCGGTGCTAGGCAGCTTAGACAACATAGGTATCACCGTCTCTAAAGCCCGCTACACACGCTTCAATATATCTCACAATCCGTCGTTGGGGTCAAGTTGTAAGTGACGCACATCCGGCATCGTTTGTGAGGTATCTGCGTGTGACAGCTACATGCGATCAGGATTGAACGCAAAACCGTTGATCGCAAACACATCGTATCATTCTCTAGAATTGAGCGTTTTGTTGCACGAACCTAGTCAATTGTAACGTGTGACATCCCTCATACGATTTTGTTGTCTGATGCTATGTGCGCAGGTGTGCGCTCTGCACCGCAGCTTAAAAAAGGTCTGCTTCAGAGCGCAGCTGAAAAGCTGCGTTCTGAAGCGCCTCACAATGTCTGTCATGCACTAATCTCTGTCAGTCCGTCAATATCTCTGTCCCTCACTCTCTGTCCATGTCAGTCTATCCCCCTCTCTCATATACTCACCGATCCCCGATCCCCGGCGCTGCACGGCATTCACACTGCTGCGGCGGCTTTTACTGTTTTGAAAAAGCCGGCCGCCCATTAAACAATTTCGTATTCCCTGCTTTCCCCGCCCACCAGCGCCTATGATTGGTTACAGTCAGACACGCCCCCACTCTGAGTGACAGGTGTCACACTGCACCCAATCACAGCAGCCGGTGGGCGTGTCTATACTGTGTAGTGAAATAAATAATTAAATAATTTAAAAAAACGGCGTGCGGTTCCCCCCATTTTTAAAACCAGCCAGATAAAGCCATACGGCTGAAGGCTGGTATTCTCAGGATGGGGAGCTCCACGTTATGGGGAGCCCCCCACCCTAACAATATCAGCCAACAGCCGCCCAGAATTGCCGCATACATTATATGCGACAGTTCTGGGACTGTACCCGGCTCTTCCCGATTTGCCCTGGTGCGTTGGCAAATCGGGGTAATAAGGAGTTATTGGCAGCCCATAGCTGCCAATAAGTCCTAGATTAATCATGTCAGGCGTCTATGAGACACCCTCCATGATTAATCTGTAAGTTACAGTAAATAAACACACACACCAGAAAAAATCCTTTATTAGAAATAAAAACACACACATATACCCTGGTTCACCACTTTAATCAGCCCCAAAAAGCCCTCCTTGTCCGGCGTAATCCAGGATGATCCAGCGTCGCTTCCACCGCAGCTGCATGGAGGTGACCGGAGCCGCAGCAGACACAGCCGCTCCGGTCACCTCCACACAGCAAATGAACACAGCCGCGCGATCAGTTGCTGTCACTGAGGTTACCCGCGGCCACCGCTGCATCCACCGCTGCATCCAGTGACAGCGGGTAACCTCAGTGACAGCAGCTGATCGCGCGGCTGTGTTCATTTGCTGTGTGGAGGTGACCGGAGCGGCTGTGTCTGCTGCGGCTCCGGTCACCTCCATGCAGCTGCGGTGGAAGCGACGCTGGATCATCCTGGATTACGCCGGACAAGGAGGGCTTTTTGGGGCTGATTAAAGTGGTGAACCAGGGTATATGTGTGTGTTTTTATTTCTAATAAAGGATTTTTTCTGGTGTGTGTGTTTATTTACTGTAACTTACAGATTAATCATGGAGGGTGTCTCATAGACGCCTGACATGATTAATCTAGGACTTATTGGCAGCTATGGGCTGCCAATAACTCCTTATTACCCCGATTTGCCAACGCACCAGGGCAAATCGGGAAGAGCCGGGTACAGTCCCAGAACTGTCGCATATAATGTATGCGGCAATTCTGGGCGGCTGTTGGCTGATATTGTTAGGGTGGGGGGCTCCCCATAACGTGGAGCTCCCCATCCTGAGAATACCAGCCTTCAGCCGTATGGCTTTATCTGGCTGGTTTTAAAAATGGGGGGAACCGCACGCCGCTTTTTTTAATTATTTAATTATTTATTTCACTACACAGTATAGACACGCCCACCGGCTGCTGTGATTGGGTGCAGTGTGACACCTGTCACTCAGAGTGGGGGCGTGTCTGACTGTAACCAATCATAGGCGCTGGTGGGCGGGGAAAGCAGGGAATACGAAATTGTTTAATGGGCGGCCGGCTTTTTCAAAACAGTAAAAGCCGCCGGAGCAGTGTGAATGCCGTGCAGCGCCGGGGATCGGGGATTGGTGGGTATGAGAGAGGGCTGCTAACTTCAGTTACTCAGGAGATTAGCGGTCACCGGTGAGTCTTCACTGGTGACCGCTAATCAGGGCGCGACACAGACAGAGCCGCAGCATGACAATGAAGTCGGGTGAAGTTCACCCGAGTTCATTCTGACAGTGCGGCTCTGTCTGTGTCTGCTGTCATCTGCCATTCACCGCTGCTACATGGCTGTCTGTGTCTGCTGTTAGCGGCCATGTAGCAGAGCTGAATGGCAGATGACATAGTAAAAACGCATCCCTACACATTACACACGCTTGTCAAGTCAATAAATAAAAAAAAAAAAAAAGGTGCCCAATGCATACGTCACAGAACACATGATCTAAAGGATCGCACACAAAATTGACCAATTTAACATAGACTACTAACGCACGTGTGACAGCAAATGAACGACCAACGTGAAATCTCATAGATCCCGTATGCAACCTGGGCGTGTCACATCGCAAATGCGATTGTACAACTAATTGCAACGTGTAAAGTGGGCTTTATAAAACGCAGCAGTTTATTTATTAGACTCAACATAAACTGCTAAACAAAATGTAACAAAGCCCCTCCCGGCTTAAAGGAAAATATAACATCCACATACCGTGGGCTTCCAGTCCAATTAAATGTCCATAGTGGATTCTCCACACTCTGGCTCCAGCCAGCGAACACAAGCACTGTGGTTGCAACCTGCAGCCTCCAGCCCTCTCCAGCCAGGCTGCAGTATTTTCCCCAGTCCTCACCTGGACTGATTTCCAAACGTCTCTCTTCAGTCTTCACACAGACTGATACTTGTAAAAGGATAAGGCACAGCCAATATAGTGGAGGTATATCGAGGTGCACTTGTTGGTTTCCAAACCGTAAGTCAATCAAATAGGTACAAGGCACTCTCAAGGGTTAATTTTCATATAATTTATTCCAAAATAGTCTTAAACATGTGACGTTTCAGCCACTAGGTGGCCTTCATCAGACAACTGGTATCATAAACTGGCCAAAATTGGAGTGTCAAGGCAACGGTGTCCACCGCTATGCTGCGTGCATAGCGGTGGACACCGTTGCCTTGACACTCCAATTTTGGCCAGTTTATGATACCAGTTGTCTGATGAAGGCCACCTAGTGGCTGAAACGTCACATGTTTAAGACTATTTTGGAATAAATTATATGAAAATTAACCCTTGAGAGTGCCTTGTACCTATTTGATTCACACAGACTGAGACCTCCAGCCAGGGCCGTATTTGCCACTAGGCACCCGTGGTCCCGTGCCTAGGGCGGCACGTTGCGGGGGGGCGGCACTTTCTGGCAGCAAAAAAAAAAAAAAAAAAATATAAATTTTTTTTTTTTTTTTTTATACATCCCCGCCCCCCCGCCCCTCCCTCCGTTGCACTTCGCTGTGTTCTCGGGGGGGAGGGGGGGGGGTTGAGAGGGAGAGGAAAGGCGCACTTCTGTCTCTTTAAATACACGGAGGGCGCCAGGCATAGTGAGCTGATTAACCCCGGAAGTTCCATCGTCTGCACTTCCGGGTCAGAGGCGCGCGGGGCGCGCCAATCAGCTCACTGCCCCGTGCTGCAGCGTCCAATTCTGCAGACATCACACGCCGCGGAGGAGGACGCGACTGGAGCTGGAGCCAGCCGGCAGAGGATAATAGCAGAGCAGGGCAGCAGGCACCGGAGCAGGTATGCGTAAGGCAGAGCCTAGAATGTATGGGCACCTTACAGGTTAGTTGATGATCGTTGCGATGCCTCTTTTTGGCTGGGGGGAGGCTGGGAAAAGAGAGAGGCTGGGGGGAGGCTGGGAAAAGAGAGAGGCTGGGGGGAGGCTGGGAAGAGAGAGGCTGAGGCTGGGGGGGAGGCTGGGAAGAGAGAGAGGCTGGGGGGAGGCTGGGAAAAGAGAGAGGCTGGGGGGAGGCTGGGAAGAGAGAGGCTGAGGCTGGGGGGGAGGCTGGGAAGAGAGAGAGGCTGGGGGGAGGCTGGGAAAAGACAGGCTGGGGGAAGGCTGGGAAAAGAGAGGCTGGGGGGAGGCTGGGAAAAGAGAGGCTGGAGGGGAGGCTGGGAAAAGAGAGGCTGGGGGGAGGCTGGGAAAAGAGAGGCTGGGGGGAGGCTGGGAAAAGAGAGAGGCTGGGGGGAGGCTGGGAAAAGAGAGAGGCTGGGGGGAGGCTGGGAAAAGAGAGAGGCTGGGGGGAGGCTGGGAAAAGAGAGAGGCTGAGGCTGGGGGGGAGGCTGGAGGGAGAGAGAGGCTGAGGCTGGGGGGGAGGCTGGAGGGAGAGAGAGGCTGAGGCTGGGGGGGAGGCTGGGAGGAGAGAGAGGCTGAGGCTGGGGGGGAGGCTGGGGGGAGAGAGAGGCTGAGGCTGGGGGGGAGGCTGGGGGGAGAGAGAGAGGCTGAGGCTGGGGGGAGAGAGAGGCTGAGGCTGGGGGGGAGGCTGGGGGGGAGGCTGGGGGGAGAGAGAGGCTGAGGCTGGGGGGGAGGCTGGTGGGAGAGAGAGGCTGAGGCTGGGGGGGAGGCTGGGGGGAGAGAGAGGCTGAGGCTGGGGGGGAGGCTGGGGGGAGAGAGAGGCTGAGGCTGGGGGGGAGGCTGGGGGGAGAGAGAGGCTGAGGCTGTGGGGGAGGCTGGGGGGAGAGAGAGGCTGAGGCTGTGGGGGAGGCTGGGGGGAGAGAGAGGCTGAGGCTGGGAGGGAGGCTGGGGGGAGAGAGAGGCTGAGGCTGGGGGGGAGGCTGGGGGGAGAGAGAGGCTGAGGCTGGGGGGGAGGCTGGGGGGAGAGAGAGGCTGAGGCTGGGGGGGAGGCTGGGGGGAGAGAGAGGCTGAGGCTGGGGGGGAGGCTGGGGGGAGAGAGAGGCTGAGGCTGGGGGGGAGGCTGGGGGGAGAGAGAGGCTGAGGCTGGGGGGGAGGCTGGGGGGAGAGAGAGGCTGAGGCTGGGGGGGAGGCTGGGGGGAGAGAGAGGCTGAGGCTGGGGGGAGGCTGGGGGGAGAGAGAGGCTGAGGCTGGGGGGGAGGCTGGGGGGAGAGAGAGGCTGAGGCTGGGGGGGAGGCTGGGGGGAGAGAGAGGCTGAGGCTGGGGGGAGAGAGAGGCTGAGGCTGGGGGGGAGGCTGGGGGGAGAGAGAGGCTGAGGCTGGGGGGGAGGCTGGGGGGAGAGAGAGGCTGAGGCTGGGGGGGAGGCTGGGGGGAGAGAGAGGCTGAGGCTGGGGGGGAGGCTGGGGGGAGAGAGAGGCTGAGGCTGGGGGGGAGGCTGGGGGGAGAGAGAGGCTGGGGGGGAGGCTGGGGGGAGAGAGAGGCTGGGGGGGAGGCTGGGGGGAGAGAGAGGCTGGGGGGGAGGCTGGGGGGAGAGAGAGGCTGGGGGGAGGCTGGGAAAAGAGAGGCTGGGGGGAGGCTGGGAAAAGAGAGGCTGGGAGGAGGCTGGGAAAAGAGAGGCTGGGGGGAGGCTGGGAAAAGAGAGAGGCTGGGGGGAGGCTGGGAAAAGAGAGAGGCTGAGGCTGGGGGGGAGGCTGGAGGGAGAGAGAGGCTGAGGCTGGGGGGGAGGCTGGAGGGAGAGAGAGGCTGAGGCTGGGGGGGAGGCTGGGGGGAGAGAGAGGCTGAGGCTGGGGAGAGAGAGGCTGAGGCTGGGGGGGAGGCTGGGGGGAGAGAGGCTGAGGCTGGGGGGGGAGGCTGGGGGGAGAGAGGCTGAGGCTGGGGGGGAGGCTGGGGGGAGAGAGAGGCTGAGGCTGGGGGGGAGGCTGGGGGGAGAGAGAGAGGCTGAGGCTGGGGGGAGAGAGAGGCTGAGGCTGGGGGGGAGGCTGGGGGGAGAGAGAGGCTGAGGCTGGGGGGGAGGCTGGGGGGAGAGAGAGGCTGAGGCTGGGGGGGAGGCTGGGGGGAGAGAGAGGCTGAGGCTGGGGGGGAGGCTGGGGGGAGAGAGAGGCTGAGGCTGGGGGGGAGGCTGGGGGGAGAGAGAGGCTGAGGCTGGGGGGGAGGCTGGGGGGAGAGAGAGGCTGAGGCTGGGGGGGAGGCTGGGGGGAGAGAGAGGCTGAGGCTGGGGGGGAGGCTGGGGGGAGAGAGAGGCTGAGGCTGGGGGGGAGGCTGGGGGGAGAGAGAGGCTGAGGCTGGGGAGGAGGCTGGGGGGAGAGAGAGGCTGAGGCTGGGGGGGAGGCTGAGGCTGGGGGGGAGGCTGGGGGGAGAGAGAGGCTGAGGCTGGGGGGAAGGCTGGGGGGAGAGAGAGGCTGAGGCTGGGGGGGAGGCTGGGGGGAGAGAGAGGCTGAGGCTGGGGGGGAGGCTGGGGGGAGAGAGAGGCTGAGGCTGGGGGGGAGGCTGGGGGGAGAGAGAGGCTGAGGCTGGGGGGGAGGCTGGGGGGAGAGAGAGGCTGAGGCTGGGGGGGAGGCTGGGGGGAGAGAGAGGCTGAGGCTGGGGGGAGAGAGAGGCTGAGGCTGGGGGGGAGGCTGGGGGGAGAGAGAGGCTGAGGCTGGGGGGGAGGCTGGGGGGAGAGAGAGGCTGAGGCTGGGGGGGAGGCTGGGGGGAGAGAGAGGCTGAGGCTGGGGGGGAGGCTGGGGGGAGAGAGAGGCTGGGGGGGAGGCTGGGGGGAGAGAGAGGCTGGGGGGGAGGCTGGGGGGAGAGAGAGGCTGGGGGGGAGGCTGGGGGGGAGGCTGGGGGGAGAGAGAGGCTGGGGGGGAGGCTGGGGGGAGAGAGAGGCTGGGGGGGAGGCTGGGGGGAGAGAGAGGCTGGGGGGGAGGCTGGGGGGAGAGAGAGGCTGGGGGGGAGGCTGGGGGGAGAGAGAGGCTGGGGGGAGAGAGAGGCTGGGGGGAGAGAGAGGCTGGGGGGGGAGGCTGGGGGGAGAGAGAGGCTGGGGGGGAGGCTGGGGGGAGAGAGAGGCTGGGGGGGGAGGCTGGGGGGGAGAGGCTGGGGGGGAGGCTGGGGGGAGAGAGAGGCTGGGGGGGAGGCTGGGGGGAGAGAGAGGCTGGGGGGGAGGCTGGGGGAGAGGCTGGGGGGAGAGAGAGGCTGGGGGGAGGCTGGGGGGGAGGCTGGGGGGGGGGAGGCTGGGGGGGAGGCTGGGGGGAGAGAGAGGCTGGGGGGAGGCTGGGGGGAGAGAGAGGCTGGGGGGAGGCTGGGGGGAGAGAGAGGCTGGGGGGAGGCTGGGGGGAGAGAGGCTGGGGGGGAGGCTGGGGGGAGAGAGAGGCTGGGGGGGAGGCTGGGGGGAGAGAGAGGCTGGGGGGGAGGCTGGGGGGAGAGAGAGGCTGAGGCTGGGGGGGAGGCTGGGGGGAGAGAGAGGCTGAGGCTGGGGGGGAGAGAGGCTGAGGCTGGGGGAGGCTGGGGGAGAGAGAGGCTGAGGCTGGGGGAGGCTGGGGGAGAGAGAGGCTGGGGGAGGCTGGGGGAGAGAGAGGCTGGGGGAGAGAGAGGCTGGGGGAGGCTGGGGGGAGAGAGGCTGAGGCTGGGGGAGGCTGGGGGGAGAGAGGCTGAGGCTGGGGGAGGCTGGGGGGAGAGAGGCTGAGGCTGGGGGAGGCTGGGGGAGAGAGAGGCTGAGGCTGGGGGAGAGAGAGGATGATGCTGGGGGAGGCTGCGGGAGAGAGAGGCTGATGCTGGGGGAGGCTGGGGGAGAGAGAGGCTGATGCTGAAGGCGGGGGAGAGAGGCTGCTGCTGGGGGAATGGGAGAGAGGGGCTAATGCTAGAGACAGAGGACAAGGGTTGAGGGATAGTGCAATGACAAAATCGATGGGGGGAGTGTAAGGACTCAGAATGAGAGGGGGCAGCATGTGTGGGCTCAGTATGGAGTGGAGCAATGTAGGGGAGTCAATATCAAGAGTGGGGTAGTGTGTGTGTGTGTGTGGGGGGGGGGGGTCTCAGCATAAGCGTTAGTGTGGTGGTCTTAGTATGATGAATGGGGCAGCATGGAGGTGTCATTATGGAAAAGAGTAAGGCAGCATTAGGAGCTCATGGAGAGGAGCAGCATGCACGGGACACTGTGAGGAGGGATCAGCATGCATGGGACACTGTGAGGATGGAGCAGCATGCATGGGACCCTGTGAGGATGGAGCAGCATGCATGGGACCCTGTGAGGAGGGAGCAGCATGCATGGGACCCTGTGAGGAGGGAGCAGCATGCATGGGACCCTGTGAGGAGGGAGCAGCATGCATGGGACCCTGTGAGGAGGGAGCAGCATGCATGGGACCCTGTGAGGAGGGAGCAGCATGCATGGGACCCTGTGAGGAGGGAGCAGCATGCATGGGACCCTGTGAGGAGGGAGCAGCATGCATGGGACCCTGTGAGGAGGGAGCAGCATGCATGGGTCACTGTGAGGATGGAGCAGCATGCATGGGACACTGTGAAGATGGAGCAGCATGCATGGGACACTGAGGAGGGATCAGCATGCATGGGACACTGTGAAGATGGAGCAGCATGCATGGGACACTGTGAGGAGGGATCAGCATGCATGGGACACTGAGGATGGAGCAGCATGCATGGGACACTGTGAGGAGGGGGCAGCATGCATGGGACACTGTGAGGATGGAGCAGCATGCATGGGACACTGTGAGCATGGAGCAGCATGCATTGGACACTGTGAGCATGGAGCAGCATGCATGGGACACTGTGAGGAGGGGGCAGCATGCATGGGACACTGTGAGGAGGGGGGCAGCATGCATGGGACACTGTGAGGAGGGGGGCAGCATGCATGGGACACTGTGAGGAGGGGCGCAGCATGCATGGGACACTGTGAGGAGGGGGCAGCATGCATGGGACACTGAGGAGGGGGCAGCATGCATGGGACATTGTGATGAGGGGGCAGCATGCCTGGGGCATTGTGAGGAGGGAACAGCATGCATGGGACCCTGTGAGGAGGGAGCAGCATGCATGGGACCCTGTGAGGAGGGAGCAGCATGCATGGGACATTGTGAGGAGGGAGCAGCATGCATGGGACACTGTGAGGATGGAGCAGCATGCATGGGACACTGAGGAGGGATCAGCATGCTTGGGACACTGAGGAGGGATCAGCATGCATGGGACACTGTGAAGATGGAGCAGCATGCATGGGACACTGAGGAGGGATCAGCATGCATGGGACACTGAGGAGGGATCAGCATGCATGGGACACTGTGATGAGGGGGCAGCATTCATGGGACATTGTGATGAGGGGGCAGCATGCATGGGACATTGTGATGAGGGGGCAGCATGCATGGGACATTGTGAGGAGGGGCAGCATGCATGGGACATTGTGAGGAGGGGCAGCATGCATGGGACATTGTGAGGCGGGGGCAGCATGCATGGGACATTGTGAGGAGGGGGCAGCATGCATGGGACATTGTGAGGAGGGGGCAGCATGCATGGGACATTGTGAGGAGGGAGCAGCATGCATGGGACCCTGTGAGGAGGGAGCAGCATGCATGGGACCCTGTGAGGAGGGAGCAGCATGCATGGGACCCTGTGAGGAGGGAGCAGCATGCATGGGACATTGTGAGGAGGGAGCAGCATGCATGGGACACTGAGGAGGGATCAGCATGCTTGGGACACTGAGGAGGGATCAGCATGCATGGGACACTGTGAAGATGGAGCAGCATGCATGGGACACTGAGGAGGGATCAGCATGCATGGGACACTGAGGAGGGATCAGCATGCATGGGACACTGTGATGAGGGGGCAACATTCATGGGACATTGTGATGAGGGGGCAGCATGCATGGGACATTGTGATGAGGGGGCAGCATGCATGGGACATTGTGAGGAGGGGCAGCATGCATGGGACATTGTGAGGAGGGGCAGCATGCATGGGACATTGTGAGGCGGGGGCAGCATGCATGGGACATTGTGAGGAGGGGGCAGCATGCATGGGACATTGTGAGGAGGGGGCAGCATGCATGGGACATTGTGAGGAGGGGGCAGCATGCATGGGACATTGTGAGGAGGGGGCAGCATGCATGGGACATTGTGAGGAGGGGGCAGCATGCATGGGACATTGTGAGGCGGGGCAGCATGCATGGGACATAGTGAGGAGGGGGCAGCATGCATGGGACATTGTGAGGAGGGGGCAGCATGCATGGGACATTGTGAGGAGGGGGCAGCATGCATGGGACATTGTGAGGCGGGGGCAGCATGCATGGGACACTGTGAGGAGGGGGCAGCATGCATGGGACATTGTGAGGAGGGGGCAGCATGCATGGGACATTGTTAGGAGGGAGCAGCATGCATGGGACATTGTTAGGAGGGGGCAGCATGCATGGGACATTGGGAGGAGGGGGCAGCATGCATGGGACATTGTTAGGAGGGAGCAGCATGCATGGGACATTGTGAGGAGGGGGGCAGCATGCATGGGACATTGTGAGGCGGGGGCAGAATGCATGGGACATTGTGAGGAGGGGGCAGCATGCATGGGACATTGTGAGGAGGGGGCAGCATGCATGGGACATTGTGAGGAGGGGGCAGCATGCATGGGACATTGTGAGGAGGGGGCAGCATGCATGGGACATTGTGAGGAGGGGGCAGCATGCATGGGACATTGTGAGGAGGGGGCAGCATGATGTGAGGTCAATGTGCAGATCATATTTCATAATTGAGGAAGGTGTGGTGGGTATAATTTATAAGGGAGGGCAGTGTGTAGTTTATTAGGGGCAGTGTGACAGTCACAGTATATAAGTGGGGACGGTGTGGTGGGAATATTTTATACTCATGCTATGTTTTGATGTGCCCATGGTGATCCCCATTGGGGGGGGGTTAGTGCCCTTTGTTTCTCATTTATACTTTTTAAAGTGTTTTACAAAGTAGATCTGCCTTAAACAGATGTCGAGTGCGAAAACTCAGTTTTACGTTGTCACTAAAGGGCGCGACCACTTAAAGTGCCTAGGGCAGCTCGAAGGCAAAATACAGCCCTGCCTCCAGCACACATCCTCCATGTGCGGCACTCTCAGGCTTCCCTCTGTTTCTAAAACTAACAGTCTCTTAAACCCAACCGGATACACCCACAGGTGGAGGTATGTGATTCTCCAGCTCTGTCCATCACACTGGTCACAGTTTAAAGGGAACCTAACCCTTAATTACAACCCAAGTTCTGTGGAACTACAGGTCCCACAGTCACACCTTCAGTTCAATATCACAGGGGGATCCTTCTCCACTGCGACCATCCACAACATTGGTGGTCGCTACCTCACATATCCCCCCCTCTGTTCAAACTTGTAGGGTTGAACATTTGATAACCCACAGGGGCCCTGAGACAGGGCATTAGTGTTACCTTGCCCTACAAGTCGAGAGGGCCCTCTCTGATAAATTTGAGCTTTAGCTCCTGACATAAAGTCGGTCATTGTCACCAGACTCGTCTCAGTCAACCCCCTTGTCAGATACGCCCCCCAGTCAGACCTCTCTCTCCATGACTGTCTCCAACGGCTAGTGTAGTAGCGAAAGTCTCTTCCAGTTGAAACTACTGTCTTGTCTGAGCCACATCTGATCCACTAGAAGGGCTACTGTCTGGGCACCTCAGCATTGAGCGGATAGACGATCTGCTATATCTAGACCGTCTGCATTCTCTTTTTGCAGATTTACTATGGCTTTTCTGCCATGGCGTCTTCGGTTGTCATCACTC